>NC_085138.1:159370663-159483163 GCF_035046485.1 Aedes albopictus
GATGATCAACTTCATACGGGCTCGAACAGCCGAGTCAGTCTGCACTGATTATCAGAATATCAGGATATGGGTCTGGCTGATTATCAGGATATGACAGACGGGATTGCTAGTAGCAATTTGCTACCAGAGGAGTGGAAAGAAAGGATACTCTGCATACTTTTATCTACAAGAAAGGAGACAAGTTTGATAGCTCTTAAGTGATCGTCAATTTGAACGTCGTCTACAAAGTTTTATTGTTGATCACATCATTTGCGATTGAACATGAAATCAGTAGATGGAATATATGATTTCTGTTCATCTCGCTTGACCCACAGTTCGTTTGTTGTATTCACTATATGATGAATCTCATATGGTGTCGACAATAACAAACATTCAACCACCCACTTGTGCGAGTCGGTGGTGGCGGCAGAAAATTCAGAAATCGCGAGCTCGGACAGAAACTGCATAGATCATCACCAACCAGCCAACAACGCCGATACAACAGCTTCCGAACTTTCACATGCGCGCGCGTGCTCACTCTCTCGGGTGGCGGTGTGCGGTGTTCTGGGATCACCATTCTCGCACGGAGGATTTTCGGTCAGCTAGCTCGTCCGTCCGTCGGCTCGTTAGTCAGTCGTCGTCCACCCGCAAGGCAACATTTAATTTTAATTTTAAGTCACAACTCTCGTCTCGCACTCGCACTTAGAATTATACGGCCGATATACGGTCATTCGAACAGTTAAGTCATACTTATTTTTAATTGAACCTAATTTATCGCGAACGCAGTGTGGCGTAATCGAACTTTAACTTTTTTGATTTCCCCGTTTTGAGAAAGAGTTGCGAAGCCTTAGAATGCGCGTGTGATCGAATCGAATCGAACGGATAACCGCGAACTAGTGAGAAGAAGGTGAAACAGCTGATTCACCTGGGATCGAACCATCACGAGAAGCAAGGAAAAAGAATTCGCACAAGTTTTAGTTTTTATAGTTCACGAAAAGATACCGAACCCCACTTTGGATATGATTTAAGTTCTTTAAGTTACTTCGAAATTCAACGATCCAGTTCCAAACGAGCTCCGATTATTCAAGTTAATTTAATTTTAAAAAGAAATAAAACAGTGACTAAAACCAATTGAAACCAGAAACTTGAAAAGTGCGAGTGAAAAATCAAATCAAATAAGCAGAATTAAGCCGCTAAGAAGTGTGACGATAAAACACCACTCATTATCCGAGCAAATCACAATCACAACAGTGCGAAGAAAAGCTGAAAAAGGCGACAGAAATAGAGCGTTGCGGCCGCAAAAGTGTTGAAGTGTGTATCAAACGAGCCATCCACGCTAATTCGAGTCAACTAATCATCATCATCGCCCTCGCCGGTTGTACATGGTACATACCTACTCGCACGACACCGACCTATCCGCTGAAGTTGGGTGCTGCTGAAACCGTAGCCGGTCAATTTACGAACTGATAGCGGATTATTTGCGCTTCGCCCCCATTGGTGCTGTTTATCCGCTCTCGGAAGAAGCAACACCGCGACGAGTGCGAATACCACCCGATATCGAGGCTTGGATGATACATAATTAGATGAGAAGGTATTTAAAACGTACTTGTCAATACTTGAGTAATTGTTGGGTTGGGATACTGATGACGAGATACAGAAATATTCAGTTTTTGGGAAATTAATTGCAGTTTTTGCATGAATATCTCTTTCATGATTTTCTCCGGCATTACTAACACAGACTATAAGGAGTGTATCGGAAATTAACTATAAACATTCAGGATGCTCTATCTCGAAGCATGTTTGGTCTTATCATTTCGGTTCTTCTATCAAATCTTCACAATACAGTCAAGTTAAGAACAGCCTAAAAAAATTGAAAAATGTTTAGCATTATTGAAAATATTGTAGAATGAATACATCTCACAAATTAAAGTTTTGGACAAATTGTTGTTTTTTAAAGATTTTTCAGCGTTTCAATAACCTGTAGCGAATAAAACATGTACGGCGAAAAATCCAAAAAATATTAATTATTGTTAGCAGTTATGTACACATAACATACTACCAAACACCAACCTAAAAAAAAAATATGATCGAAAAACCCTCAACATTTAAAAAATGACCTATCCTAAAAAAACACTAATTTTTTGTCGAACTTTTACAGTCTGTTTTAAATGTCTTTTAAGGTTATACAATTCCGTTCTCTACTAAAGCTACCTCGTCGTTAAGTTTAAAAACATTTCCAATAAAAAAAATTGAATCATCAATTAGATGTATTTTTTATTTGCGGAATCGTGCTTTGAATGAGCATAAAAAATAGGGTCCCTGAAAAATGACCTTTTTTCATTTTTAAGTATTGCGCTAAAATGGAATCGAATTTTTTCTTGAAAATTTTTTTTACCTATATTATGAGCAATCTGGGAAAGAATATATTTGCGCTAATATATTTTAAAAAATCAAAAAAAAAAAATCCATTTTTTCCGCAATTTCAAATTTTTAAGAGGTGTCCAAAATTTCAAGATCATGCGTTTAAACTTTGAGATTGATGACCATGTAAAATAATTATTTTTACAAAAGCAAAAGTGCCATTCCTTTTTCTGAGGATTTATATAGTACCTCCAAAAATAAAATTATTTATAACTTGAATAAACTATTTTTTAGGATGTTTTGAACATATATAGTTAATTTCCGATACAGTCCTTAACATTTGAACACACATTGCACAATTTTGCAAGTATATTCTTCAGCATTATTGCAGCATACTCTGCCCACCATATTCTTCCGGATTTGCCCACCAGGTGATGCATTAGTACCTGGTAATGGGGCACGTTCGGTGTAGTACTAGATTTGTAGTAATGAGCTGAATTTTTGTATGGTGAGAAGGTCAATTCTTCGTTTCTGCAATGAAATGGTGCAAAAGGCGTGGGTATTATTATTCCTTGCCTAATTTGATGCTGTTTGAGCAAAACTTTGGATAACTATGTTGTTTATGTTGCAAGAAATGGAGAAAACAACAATACTGATGCCCAAAGTTTTACTCAAACAGCATCAAATTAGGCAAGAAATCAAAATACCCACGCTTTTTGCACCATTTCAGTGCAGAAACGAAGAATTGACCTTCTCACCTTACAAAAAATCAGCTCATTACTACAAATCTAGTACTTCACCGATCTGTCCCATTGCGATATTCCTGGATGATTTGACATGTAGTCGAAGATTTGATCCATCTCCATCTTGATAGCATCTTGTAGGCCTAGTTCTAATTGGTCGACTAGGGGTTGTAAATGTAGCAGGTTACCTCCTGGGATGGGGGAGGATCCGGTTACCTCTAAATGTTCACACAGCGACCTGTCCATGCAACAAATTGCTGTATCGGAAAACGGTCAGTGGATAAGTCTGACACGAGTTCTAAGTGAACCGCCTAACACAGCCAATACACAGCCTAACAGAGATTGCCACATAGACCTTCAAGGGCGTAGCCAGCATTTCGGTCAGAGGGGGGGGGGGGGCAAGCACCCTTAGCAAATTTGTGCCTAATAGCTTCTATATCTATACGCAGCACGATGAAATTGAATATAATAAGATTATATTCAAAAAGCATTATTTAACCCTTAAGCATTCACGCTGTTGTATTTTGTACAATACGTTAAAAAACTCGCCAGATCTACATGATTCAAGGTGATGCTGGTAGCGGTGAGCACTTTCTGGAACATTAAGTATTTTTAGGACTAGAATTTCCTGATTGCTGTTTGATTCCTTTTTAAATTATCTTCCAATACTATTTGCTGGAGGAATTCCTCCAGAAATTCTTGAAATAAATAAAAATAAATCATCAGATAAACCTGGAGAAGTTTTTGGGTACATATCTGAAAAGATGATTGAAGGATTTCTAAAATTTCCGAAGGAACTCCTGAATGAATTGTGGAAGAAAACCTGAGAGGAATTTCTGTAGAAATAATTTGAGGAATTCCCGGAGCAATCCCTGGAAGACTTCCTGGATAAATCCCTGGCGCAATTCCTACAGAAATGCCTGGAGCAAGCCCTATAGAATCCCTGGAGGAATTCCCGTAGAAATTCCCGGAGGAATCCCTGGCAGAATTTCTGAGAGTATACCTGGAGAAATTCCTGTATAAATCATGGAAATAATATCTAGAGAAATATTTGAAGAGATCTTATGAGGAAATCCTAAAAGAAATTCTAGATAAATTTCTGGAGGAGTCCTTGGAGGAAGTTCTGGAGAAATTCCTGGAGGAATTCTGGGAGGAATCCTTGAAAAAAATCAGAATAAATCTCTTGAGGAATTCATAGAGGAAATCTTAGAATAATTAAACAAAATCCTTGGAAAAGTTCTTGGAGAAATCTCTGAAGGAATTCCAGGAGTAATCCATGAAGCTGTTCCTGGGAAAATCTCTAGAGAAAATCTTGGATAAATGCCTGGAGAAACTTCTAAACAAATTCCTGACGTAATTCCTGGAAGAATTATTGGATGAGACCCAACAGGAAATCCTGAAGAAAATCCTTGAGAAATTTCTTGGATGAATTCTCTGAGCAATCCCTGGAGAAATCACTGAAGAAATCTCAAGAGGAATTCTAGGAGGAATTGCTGGAGAAATTTCTGAAAAAATCCCTTGAGAAATTCCAGGAAGATTTCCTGGAAGAACCCTTGGAGGAATTTCTGGATGATTCCCGGGAGGAATCTCTGGGAATATCCCTAAAGAAATTCGTGGAGAATTACCTGCAGGAACCCCTGAAGCAATTCCTGATAAATCTCTGAAAGAATTCTTGGATGAATGTCTGGAGGAAAATTCGTGAAAGTATTCCTGGAGAATTTCCTGGAAGAATCTCTGAAGAAATTTCTTAAGGATTTCCTGAATTGTTGACATAATTTCTGAAGGATGTCCAGGAGCAATTCCTGGAGAATTTCCTGGAGGAGTTCTGAAAAAAAAAATCCTGGGGTATTTCCTGCAGGAATTCCTGGATAAAACCCTAGATAATTGGCTGAAGGAATTCCTAGAGGCATTCCTGTGATAATTGCTGGAGGAATCTCTGGAGGAATTCTTGAAAGAATTGCTGGATGAATTTCTAGAGGAATCTCCAGAAAAATTCTTGGAAATTTCTATTTCTATATCTGGATCCTTGAAGAAATTTGTGGAGAAATCCCTAGATGAATACCTGGGGGAATCCCTGTAAAATTCCTGTAGGTATTCCCAGAAGTTCTTCTCCTGGAAGAATTTCTGAAGAAACCCTTAGAAGATTTCCTGGAAGAATCCTTGGAGGAACTTTTGGAGAACTTTTTGGAAGAATCTTCGAAGGATTTTCTGGAGGAGTCCATGGTAAAATCCCTGGAGAAATTTGTGCCGAAATCTCGTAGGAATTCCTGATGAAATTCCTGGAGAAATGGCTGGAGGAATCCCTAGAGGAATTGCTAACAAAATATCTTAACGATGTCCTGGGGTAATTCCTGGAGGAATTCCTGGAGGAGTTCCTGGATAAGATCCTGTATAAAATTCTGGAGGAATGCCTGGAGAAATTCCTAGAGGTATTTCTGTGGGAATTGCTGGAGGAATCCATGATGAAATTCCTGGAAGAATCTTTAGAGGAATTCTTGAAAGAATTACTGGATAAGTTTCTAGAGGAATCTCCAGAGGAATTCTGGGAAATTTATATTATTTTTCTATTTCTGAAAAAAAAAAAAATCCCTTGAGAAAATCTTGGAGGAATCTCTGGCGGAATTTCTGGAGGAATTCCTTGAGAAGTCCTCGAATGAATTTCTGAAGGAATTTCTGAAGGAATCCCTGGGGGAATCCTTGAAGAAATTTGTGAATAAATTTCTGGAGGAATCTCTAGAGCAATTCCTGGAAAAAAGCCTGGAGGAATCCCTGAAAAATTCCTGAGGGTGTTCCTGGAGAATTTCTTGCAAGAATTTCAGAAGAAACCCCTAGAGGATTTACTGGAGGAATCCTTGGAGGAATTTCGGGAGGATTTCCTGGAGGAATCTTCGAAGGATTTCCTGGAGGAATCCCTGTGAAAATTCGTGGAGAAATTTGTGGAGAAATCCCTGAAGGCATTCCTGGAGCAATTCATGAAGGAATATCAGAAGAAAATCCTGGAAAAATGCCTGGAGTAATTCCTGAAAAGTTCTTGAGGGTAATTCTGGAAAATTTCCTGGAAAAATTCCCAGGAGATTTTCTGGAAAAATTCCTGGAGAAATTGCTGGCATAATTTCTGAAGATTTGCTTTTGAGAATAGCTGCAGGAAACGATGCAAAAAATCACATCACGAATGCTCAATCAATTTATCAATTGTATTTTTATCGCTGGCGATTGAAATGTACACTGCTCAGCGATGACCAGAGGTAAAGAGGTGGTAAAACGAACATGAAGTAACTCACAAACGATTTTGCACACATCTGTCAGTGCCGCCACATGCTCACCCGAACAGCCGAACAACACCGAATGGGTTGGTTTTAGAAGCTATGGCACGAACGCTCGACACGCACACAGAAGCAACATTCGCATGTACCGACACCACACCAATAACGTTTCCAGCCTACGATGCTTCGCGATAAGCTGATCGAAAAGCATCGAAAGCGATGACAGGCTTGGCTGGAACGCAACAGCTCAACGGCGAAAAGGAGCAGCTAACAATGATGATCAGCGTCGAGTCTGTTCGTGTGCTATTCGTACAGGAGGTTGGTTTGATAAAGCGAGGTAGGGTGAAAACGTATTCGTTGTCGAAAGCGAATCGCATCATTTCGCGAATGTTTTCACCAAATAACAAGCTTGGCTGCAGGAATCTTTTAAGAAATTCCTGAAGGAATCTTTGGAGAAATTCTTGCAACAATTACTGGGTGAATTTCTGGGGAATCTCTAGAGAAACTCTGGGAGAAATTTCTGAAAAAAATCCCATGAGAAAATCCTGGAGGAATTTCTAGGGATATTTCTGGGGAAATTCCTGGAGAAATCCTCGAAGGAATTTCTGAATGAATCCTTGGGGGAGTTCTTGGAGAAAGTCGTGGAGAAACCCCTGGAAAAATCCTTGAAGAAGTTCCTGGTTTAAATTTTCACCTATATGATTTTGCATTATGCGATTTACACAGTGTATTCTGTGTATCTCTCACCTTTGGCGTTTTTCAATCGATACCGATCTGGTTTTGTTGTTGCTGTTCTTTGTTGTGCTGTTGTTGTGAAGAGTTTAATCTTGCCTAGTTTGGGCAGTGGCTACGGTTAGGATAGCTCTGATCAATCTTCAGCATAAAAGAACAGCAACAATCAATCTTTGCAGACTTATGCAAAATGGTTCAGCCCTAGTGGCCTTGGTCCAAGAACTTTACTTCCGTAAGGGGAATTTTTATCTAGGAAACCTTGTGGACCCGGTGTTTGCTACTTTCAGTAAACATGAAATGGCGAACTCGCGTGTCATGCCTCGAGCCTGTGTGCTTGTCAACAACGCAATTGTTGCTACACTCATCTCTGAACTAACCACCAGAGATGCATGTGCTATCACAATTGATGTATCTGTTGGAAACCTCTACAGGAAATACGTCTATTGTTCGGTTTATTTACCGCATGATGAACCATCCCCTACGGGTGCTTTCAAACAAGTCATCGCATACTGTACTTCAAAAGCCCTTCCGCTAATTGTTGGCAGTGATGCTTATGTTCACCATATCATCTGGGGCAGCTCAGACATTAACTTGAGAAGCTCCAGTTTGATGGAGTACTTAAGTAGTACAGATCTTGCATTACTTAACATAGGCAACCGTCCAACCTTCATGGTATCTGCTAGAGAGAAAGTGTTAGACATAACGCTTTGCTCTAGTAGAATTAGTCATGAGCTTACCAATTGGCATGTGTCAGATGAAGAATTTTTATCTGACCATCGCTACATCTTTTATGAACATTTAAATGTTACTTCGCAAACATTGCGTTTCAGGAATTCCCGGTCAACAAACTGGGATCTTTTTACTGATTTGGTTGCGGCCAAATTTCATGGATACTCACCTTCCATTGACACTCCATGTGATTAAGATGATGCAGTTGATACCACAACGACCTTTATCATGGAAGCTTTTGAAGAAGCATGCGCTCTACGGTCTGTGAAGATCACAAGAGGAACCCCTTGGTGGAACTCTGATCTGGCGAAACTCAGGATACAATGTAGAAAGAGTTGGAACAGATGACGTTCGGCTCGCAAGGCCTACAGGAAAGCTCTCTGGTCTGCTGAACGATCCGGCTGGAAAAAACCTTTGTACAAATGTTTCCAGTTTGAGTGAAGTCAGTCGGTTAAATAAAATCCTTGCGAAATCTAAGGATTTACGAGTGAACGCACTTCGTTTGCCAAATGGCGATCTGACTTCCTCTGATGAGGAAGTTCTGGAATGCTTATTCAGCACACACTTCCCTTGATGTGTGGATATTACATCTTCGGATGAACCTGATATTGGAAGCCGCACGGAGTCATGGTATGTCTCCAATGATTTCCGATTGGATTCATCAAATGCTCAAAAACCGATATCTCTTCTCGACATTGCGTCTAGCAGGGATTAGGAAATTGAGTGTTTGTGGATGCCCCCAAGGGGGAGTCTTGTCACCGCTTTTGTGGAATATCGTAGCAATTGATGCAACTCAATAATAGTGGTTTCCTACTTATGGTTTTGCCGACGACTTCCTAACATTGTTATTTGGTACCTATGTGTATCACCACCCTTTACGACGTGATGCAAAACGCCCTTCAGGTAGGTGAGGTTTGGTGTCGCCATTATGGCCTTTCCGTTAACCTTCACATACCCGCCCTACGACAACTCGTTTAGAAAATGCTGGCATTTCCTCAATTTTCATCCGATTTTTTTGAAGTCGCCCTCAATCGATCATAAATTGGTGCAAGTTTATTACACTCAAGTGGACATGTAGTATCCGGAACTATTCCGAAGATATTCCGGATTGTACTGGGGTCAGGGGGTGGAGGAGGGGTTTGTTTTGCCATATGGCTAAAAGTGATTATTTCGTGTGCTATTGTGTTTTGAAAATGAGATGTTGGGGGTCGGGTATGTGAAGGTTAATCCGAGTAAACATCTATTGTTCTTTTTACGGAAAGGCGAAACCGTAATGGCGTTCGACCTTTGCGTCTCTTTGATTCTGAAATCGATGTGACTGAACAGGTAAAATACGTTGGAGTTTTCCTTGACTCCAAGCTTTCCTGGACCCCTCACATTGAGTTCTGAATCAAGAAAGCTTTGGGCAATGCCGGCTAACCTTTGGTACAACTTGAGGTCTAAAGCCCAAGTAGGTATATCAAATGGATTTACACATCTGTTGTTCGCCCAATATTGGCCTATGGATGTCTTGTGTGGTGGCAAAAGGGTGGAATGAGAACGATCCAATCAAAATTAGGCCATCTCCAAAGGATGTGCTTAATGGCGATGTCTGGAGCGTTCTCTTCAACTCCCACGGCAGTGCTTGAAGTTCTCCTGGACGTTGCTCCACTACACATTCATCTCAAACAAGAAGCACTTTCTTACACTTACCGGTTACGGGTAGGGTGGGGCGGGGCAAGATGGGTCGCATAAGGATGGATCACCATAACTTCGTAAATACAAATCGGATTGGTTTGCATTCGTCCGCTACTCTTTAATACACTAGTTAGCTATGCTAAAAGTCGATAAAAAGTTCATTAAATACAAAATATGATGTTCAACAAGCAGTTTTAAAAAGTGATCGATTATGTGCCGTGAAAAAAGTGCGGGGCAAGATGGGTCACCTTTTAAGTAATTAACATTTTCTCAGCGAAAAACGTCAAAATATAAGATTTGTTCCGCATTCAAATATGCTCCATATCCATACTGAGTAAACAAGAGCTACTAGTAAACATTTTATAAATTTATTTGGAATATAAAAAACTTTACGATTTGGTCCTGAGGCGATTTGAAAATCGATGTTTTTACTAAAAAAATATCATAATTTTATGTTATAATTTTGAGCGTTTATTCCGCTTGATTGAAGTCATTTATGAGATAGTCTTGTAATAAAAAATAAATAACTTTTGAATGCTCCAAAAATACGTTCAAAATTGAAGGTGACCCATCTTGCCCCGCGGCCGTTTATATGGAGAATATATGGAATGTATCGCATAAGAAAAATGGCAAAAAACATTTTATTTTGTATTTCCAATGAGAGTGAATAATTTTTCAATCAATGCCCCAAACTTTTGTATATTCATGCTGGTCATCTAACAAAATTATTAACATAATCAAAACATGAGTAATGCGCCCGAAAATGGCACTGACCCATCTTGCCCCGCGACCCATCTTGCCCCGCCCCACCCTACTCGGTCTACTAGAGGAAACTCTTGTGAACCGCACATCAACATACACTTCGTTGTTTTCACTTTTGGTGAATTGGGACAAAATTGTTCTTGCTCCAAGTGATCTTACAATTGCTTGTAATTTTCCATATAGGACATTTTCCACGAAATTCCCTTCCCGGGAAGAGTGGACATCTGGTTATCTGGAAAGAAGTATTTCAGACGGCATCGTATGTTACACTGATGGCTCCCTTCTCGAAGGTCGAGCAGGTGCTAAGGCTGTATCAGTCTTACTCACTTGGTAGACACTGTACCGTTTTTCAGGCCGAAATCTTTGCTCTTATGTGCGGAGTGCAATCAGCACTTCAGCAGCACGTAATGGGCAAAGTAATATACTTCTGTTCAGATTGCCAGGCTGCTATTAACCCTAAAAGGGATACCTGGGGTCCATTGGACCCCAGGCGCCTTTCAGAGCTCGTCTTTGATGGAACACACTCAGCGAGGTGACGAAACTGAGGCCATGAAGGTATCCCTTTTAGGGTTAAAGCACTTGCTTCGACCAACTCCAGGTCGAAAATAGTTATCGCTTGTCGAACTCAAATCGAGGAGCTGAATTCAGCAAACGCTGTTCACCTTGTATGGGTATCTGACTATTCTTCCATCGCTGGAAAAAAATGGCTGTTGAGTTAGCTCGCACTGAAGCATCACATGACTTCATTGGCCCTGAGCCAGCTATTCCGATATCGAAGTGTTGGATTAAGCTTCAGATTCACACCTGGGCTATCACTCAACACAGACAATACTGGAATAGTTTGAAGTCGTGTCGTCAAACCAAATTGTATTGTACTGAGCCATCTCCAAGGGTGGCGAAGTATCTTACAAATCTTTCAAAGTAGAATTGCAGCATTCAGGTCAAAGCATTGACTAGCCACTGCCGACTCAGATATCACATGGCGAATATTCAGCAAGCTGATTAATTTGCATGTGATAGCTGTGAATCTGATTATGGAACTTCGTATCATTTGATATGTAACTGTCCAGTTTTTGCGTAACTGCGTTTCCGAGTATTCGGTATACACTTATTAAGTGAAACTGACTTCAGAAACCTTAATCTGCACGATATTCTGTTGTTCTTAACCCGCTGTGGTAAAGAGCTATAGGCTCTCTTTCGCTTTATGCGTTATTACAGTGCCCTTTTCAGGGCGCTGTTTGAACCCATTCTGGTCAGAGATGGAAAACGATGAAGATTGCAGCTGAGCAGACACAAACCAAAACAAACTTACTCGTGAACAACAGGGGCCCGAGAATACTCGCACTTCTTTATTCGTGAATAAACGAAGCTGGCAAGCACTCGCATGTGATTCGCGAAGCTTCGTGAGTTTTTTGTATTTTAATGAAAAACGCATTTTAACGACTGGTAGTGCTGCTTTTCAGGAACAATGAAGCATAAAGCATTAGTTTATGTTGGATAATCACTGAATTTGCTATTATAGCCACAATAAAATGCACTTCCCGCACCTCCACTAGTTCTTCACGAATAAAAACTCATGAGTGTATTTGTTTTTGTTTTGCTTCTTACTCACGAAGCAGGCGGGTGCGAATAAACTCACACACTGTTTACTCTCGGAATCGTGAGTAAGCCTTGTGTTGGTTTTACACTCGCGAGTTGCTTCGTGATGAGAGTAATTCCATCACTGATTGTGGTACGCTTATGCGTTACTACCCTCTTCCAGGGTATTTTTTCCTATTTCCCTACCTGTCCTTATCCCCATCCTTATCCTTATTTCCTACCCGAGCATAAGAGAATAACAATCGCATAGCAAAATGCGTTATTTTGACAAAATATCTGAGTAATAAAATCAGTTATTTTATTGTTATTAACATAACAAATTGTGTTATAAACTTTTGTGTCATAAGCAGCAAAATAACAAATAACATAACAAAAATATGTTCCTGGAAGACCAATATAATAACATTTTTTGTTTGTTTCAAAAACAACTTAATAACCATGAATTTGGAAAATATTTCAATAACAAATTATGATATTTAAAAGTTATTTATAGCAAAATTTTTTGGACCACCCCAAGTAACAATTTCTATGCCTTATGCTCTTAGACATTATTTATTAGGGTTTTGTCATGGATTTGGTAAATCCTTATAGATTTAATGAAGCAGTTTGTGTAGTAAACAGCTTTAACAACACAAGCAACTTTAAAACAGTGTGTAGATATCTAGAGGCCCTACGAATAAAACCTATTTGCTTGGTTTTATGACAAGCAATAATGTCATTGTAAACGAACTGTTAAGTACGTATTAAAACTTTATCTTAAAACTTCTTTCGAAGCTGTTTGCAGGTCTCGAATTATCGGTCTTAAAACCTGATGAATTGCATAAAGTCACAATAAAGCAATCCTGAACCCTTTCAGAATTACCAGTGGAATCATTAAAACCAACTTAAGAAGATTACTGCAATACGATCTTCTCTTGAAAATTGTTGCTGGTGATACGCTACATAAACGAAAAGATAATCAATTAAGCACAATTTGGAATCATTATGATTAATTCAAACGTGATTGGAAAACCTTGGGTGGGCATAATTTTCCTGTCTAGGTGATTAAACTAGCTTCCTTCGCTAGAGTTCGATTGCAATTGGGGTTTCCGAAGCAACTGATGGGTGGGTATTGCATCGTTTGTCTGGCACCACAGTTGTGCATAAATAATGACTCTATCGCGCCCAGCCGCAGTCGGCGGAAGATCAAATAATACAATATACTCACTCACCAAGCATTGAGTGCTAAAAAAACACGAAACACCTTCAAAAAACTCACGAAAATACCAATGTTTTCGATTTGTTTACATTGTTGACGGCTGTCGGTCAAGCGAAGTGTTCTTAAGAGCATTCAGTCCAAACCCACACTTCCCTAAAACTTAACAGTGTTTGTGTAGCGCACATAATTATGCGTTAAGAATAAGTAGGTGTTTGCTAGTCATTTCATCGTATTCATAAAGAACAACAACTTTAGAGCATGTTCCTTTCATACTTACTGATCTTAAACCATCTTAAACAAAACCAGGAGGATTTAACTTGACGGCATCCATATTTTCCATTACGATGATCAATTCCGGCTTGCCAAGTGTGTGCGCCATGTTGATGTTTGAATTGCAAATTGAATTCATGATTTTGCACGAGGAATTAAAATGTTTTTTTTTATATGCCGAAAACCTTAAAATGACGAGGCGCACCGCCTTTTTTAGAAACAGTTCATTGTATTACACGGTAAATTTTTTTTGGCATATATTTTTTGCCACAGCACCAGGGTTTTCCCGTGAAAATTTGCAAATAAACATTATGAACATGATTATTGACATAATTTTCGTTCTTGCATTATTAATAATTTGCAATTTACTGAGAATTTATGTGATGATTTTATTTTCAGATTCAGTTTGGCTCATTGGTTTTAATCATTCTTTTAGGACGTTGTACGAACTCCAAAACGGCATGTTATTCTTCTTGCGACCTACACAACAAATCTTATCTATGCTGTATAGAATACTACAAGAATATGCTACAAAACCAAGTAGCTTACACAACGTTTTAAGAGTTGGTTTTAACAACCTCCTGTAGGGTGGGCCCTTTTGGGTTTTAAAGGGTTTTATTACGGGTTTATTAGAGTTGTTAAGATTTCTAAGCTTTAAAATTAGTTTTAACTGTTTGATTGTAACAACAGCTTGTAAGCAATGAGAAAACTAAAAATGTTACTTGGGCACCCTTTAGATAGAGTTATCCTAATTGCGAATCATAAAATATGAGTTTTACTATTTTCGAGGAACTACTAATCCATTAAATATTACAATATTCTGAGATTTTTTTTTGGAATGGATGCGACTATATGTAACTGGATACAAAAATATTAAAAATCGGGACATACTCGTCGAAGTGTTCATAAAATAATAAGCTGACAAGAATAATAATTTGAATAATAAGTTGAATTACAAGATAATATCGTCGGTTTCCTGCAATAGGGGCACAACTCAAAAATGTGAATATTCAGAATGGACGATTGAAAATTGTGAATCTTGGAGCACCTTTAGTCCATTCATTTCTCTCATCATTTGAAAAAAGTAAACAAACTTTGATTGTTGTATCATGGAAAGGGACTAAAGGAATATCCGTTTCATGAATTTCGGATTACTAGTTTTCAACGACTATTGAACAAGTTGACTAATTTTGAGTTGTGCCTATATTGCGGAAAGTTGGTGAAAATTCGAAAATCTTCCGTTTCTCAATGAATTTCGGAACGGGTCTTTGTGAGATGACAGTTTACATAGTTTTTCATCATATGCCTCAAAATCTCAAAAATGCCAAATTTTGAGTTGTGCCCCTATTGCAGGAAACCGACAATATGTACTGAATGTTGTAAAGAACGCAAATCTTTAATGTTATAGTTTCAATTTAATGTGTGAAGAATAAGTCCAAGTTTTAACAAATAAAAAGAAATAAAAAAAAGTTTCAATTAAAAAACTTGTTATTGTTGTGATATTGTTTATCAAATATTTCTACACTCTCAATATCACAATAATAACTTAGTTTGTTCTATAACAAAACACTTTATTTAAATATTTTTTGATGGGTGCATATCCATAGCTAAATAATAACAAAATAAGATTGTCCAACAAAACATGTTATGGAAAAATAATTCCTTGATAAGTTAATAATAACAAAACTAGATATAAAACAAGGATATGTTATTTTGTAGTTATTATTTAGCTATTCTCCTCTGCTCGGTTACCTTTTCCCTCAGGTAAATAATGAAATAGGCTTTTATTATGGCGTTGGTACAAATGTCCCATCTGAAGGATAACGTGCCTCTGGAGCCGCCCTTCTGATACCTGATACCTGGATTCGATGGTATTGCTGAACACCCGCGCATTCGACATTTCGATTGTGTAGAACATAATACAGTTTTGAGCCCATCATATCATGAGTACCAATCAAAAGAGCGCAAAAAAGTCCTAATAATACTTAACGATAGACTAATAGCCACCATCATTTCTTGTTTTGCATATCGATTTCACCCGCGTCACTAGACGCTCGAGTAAAGTAAATGCATGGCCAGTGGCCACAGTTCGCACACAATCCGTGTCTGGCTATGTCAAGTGCGGAAGCGACTTTTTGTTCAACCCTCTTCTTATAGGTATACAACGGCAGAAAGCTGCGGCTAGACATATGAATCATTTTTCAAAAATGGAAATTCTGCGCGTGAAACGCATCGATCTCCTGAACTGACGTCCGTTTGAAGAAAGTGTTCGTTTTTCTGGTAATAAATGTTTCATCTACTACTTTTAACAGAAATAGTTCAGTACAGCGCGAGTTTTTGAATCACTCAAAATTCGACGCCGATTATTATTGCCATACCGAAGATCGAATCTCGTAAGTATAAATATTTACGATTAGATCACGCCACCGCGTGCCGGCCGGCTGCCGTATCCTGGCACGATCTAGGTATACGATGGTTTGCATTTGCTCAGCGGGGGTGGAAATTTTGATGATTTATTTTGCGAAAGCATTCGCGTGATGAAGAATTTTCGGTGGAAATAAGTCGCGAGAAAAATCGGCAGTCATAACAGCACACATCTATGTATGTAGGTACATATATGCACCAAACGTTACCCGCGAGTTGACCATCAGTTGTCGAGCTCCGTGCGTGCGTGGTCGGTAATTTGGCTGACGACGAGCGGCGTTGATGATGGTGTGAAAACAGCACGATGAAACAAAAATCGTTTCACGACCAACGAACAGATAGAATGTGCATAGGTTGTTATAGTTGGGTGTGGCGATTTCCCTGTACATTGTTGTCACTCTGCCAACTGTGATGGTTGCCTACGCCACAGAGTGTATTATTTAATGTAATCCGAGTGAAGATTTCGTGTCACTGTATGACGTCATTTTGGTGTTGAACAGGCAGGCAACATCTGTAGGGAAATAGGATGGCAGAGAGTATGGTTTTCAGTGACTGACTGGCTGTAGGTCACCAACCACACACGATAATGGAGATGATGAATGATGTTTTCGCCTCAACTATTTGAGCTACTGTCATTCTCATATATTCTCTCTATAGTGCATCAATTAGTGTAGGACTAATTTGTTGGCTAGAAATAGTTTGTTTAAGACATAGACATTCCTAATTGGAAAGAGTGAATTTAGGGTGACAGATTATCAAAACGAAGGAGATTGATGAGGAAATAAAATTATAACGCCATAAAGTAGTAATAAAATTGAACAGAAAGGAATAATAAAATGAATAAAAAGAAAAAAAAGGAAGAAAAGATGAAAAAAGAAGGGAGAAAGGAAGGAAGGAAGATATGAAAGAAGGAGAGATTCGCCAAAAGTATCAGTTTCGTAATTGATAATTTACCGAGAAAATTCTTCTTGCCGTATCCACTTATCGCATTACCTCTATAATGTTGCATACTTGAAATAATCTCTTCAAGAAGCGTGGCCTTCTGTTTTCTTCTACGGTAATAAAATTCCGATAAATGACCATACGAACGATCGATTCACAGCCAAAGCGAACATACGAGTAGTTTAGTGATCACACTTATGACCCCGGCCAAGCCAAAAGGGCAGTACTCAAGTGACTGAGTCTGTGGAATCGCGTTTTCTCCTGACGATGATGTGGTTTGTTCCTTCAAGGTAGTATACCCGTGCTCGCGGAATTAAAACTAATTGGTCATTATCATGACGGATGCCTTTCGTTGCGCTGCTGCCTCTGGGATGATGGAACACACTCGTTCACGGCGCGGTGATGGGGGGTGTCGACCAGACTGACGGAAAGCACTTTCGTTTGAATAGTAGGTATCTAGAATTTTATTGCAATTGAGCGCGGGCAGTATTCGCGGTTTTATGGTGGTGATCATTGCGGAAATAATGATACTACACAGTTTTTATGCATTTCGAAAATGTACTATATTGATTTGGTATACTTATAGAGTGAATGACCGGAAAAGTAGAATGCCATTGGAGCTCGTTTTCAGGTTTCTACTCTATGCTTTATTTATTTGCAAGATTTTCACGAAATATGTGAATATGCTTTCTTATGTTTTTCCACGAAATCTCTCTCGAATTATTGCTCGATTTGTGCCAAAATATCCATCAAGCCCTTCTTCAAGTAAGCTGAGTGCTATCCCAGATCATCTTCCGTCGTCTGTCACCTAAAACGAATGAATTCGTGCGAAGTTGTCAAGCTGGCTTCATCGACGGCCGGTCGACAACGGACCAGATCTTCACCGTACGGCAAATCCTCTAGAAATCCCGTGAATACCAGGTCCCAATGCGTCACCTGTTCATCGACATTGAAGCGGCAGTATCGACCGCGCAGAGCATGGATAATCATGGACGAAAACGGCTTTCCTGGAAAGCTGACTAGACTGATTAAAGCAACGATGGACGGTGTGCAGAACAGCGTAAGGATTTCGGGTGAAGTATCCAGTCCATTCGAATCTCGCCGGGGACTGCGATAAGGTGATGGACTGTCATGCCTACTCTTCAACATCGCTATGGAAGGTACCCAGATAACTAGTAATCGTATAAGATGTTGCATAAGATGATAAATTGGAGGCCATATGCGTGCATGCCTCCATTTGGGCGCATGTAAAATATACGCATATCGCTTCCACTTTAACATCTTATGCAACATCTTATATGATCACTGGTGGACTGGGTATGATGCGACGAGCCGGGTTGAACAGCAGGGGAAAGATTTTCACAAAACCCGGTCAATTTGTGTGCTTTGCGGACGACATGGACATTATTGCCAGAACATTTGGAACGGTGGCAGAGCTGTACACCAGCCTGAAACGCGAAGCAGCAAAGGTGGTGAATGCCTCAAAAACAAAGTACATGCTGGTAGGCGGAACCGAACACGACCGGATCTGTCTTGGTAGTAATGTTACGATAGACGGGGATACTTTCGAGGTGGTGGAGGAATTCGTCTACCTCGGATCCTTACTGACGGCTGACAACAACGTGAGCCGTGAAATTCGGAGGCGCATCATCAGCGGAACTCGGGCCTACTACGGGCTCCAGAAGAAGCTACGGTCTAGAAAGATTCGCCCACGCACCAAATGCACCATGTACAAAACGCTAATAAGACCGGTGGCCCTTTACGGACACGAGACATGGACCATGCTCGAGGAGGACCTGCAAGCATTCGGAGTTTTCGAGCGACGCGTGCTAATAAAGATCTTCGGCGGTGTGCAGAAGAATGGTGTGTGGTGGAGAAGGATGAACCACGAGCTCGCTGCACTTCACTACGGCGAACCCAGCATCCAGAAGGTGGCCAAAGCCAGAAGGATACGGTGGGCAGAGCATGTTGCTAGAATGCCGGACAACAAGCCTGCAAAGTTGGTGTTCGCGATAGATCCGGTTTTCACAAGAAGGCGTGTAGCGCAGAAATCACGATGCAGCAGTGTAGCTACGAATTTTGGGACCCGGTGTGAAACCAAATTTGTGCCCCCCCCCCCCCCATGAAAATTACAAATGTACATATTTTACATTGATTATTCTATACGTGTAACTACGAATGATCGCGCTGTTGTATTTTGCACAAAATGTTGAAAAAAAAAATTCACTTTATTCACTCAGAATGCGTGATGCTGTCGGCGGTGCTCAACTGACTGATGGATTGTTAAAAATTCCTTTATGAATTTCTTCGGGGATTTCTGCAATGGTACATTCCGGAGTTCCATCGATGAGCGTAAGAATTTTTTCTAAGAAAAAAATGTCGAAAAATTCTTTAATAATTTATTTAAAAATCCTTCAAAGACTCTTTCACCATTGTATTTAAGGACAGACTTCAGAATAATTTATCTTCAAGAATCTTAAGTGGTTAATGCAAGGATGCTATTCAGTATTTCTCCAAGCACTCGTTTAGGAATTCTTTTAATGATTTTTCCACAGACGTGAAGTACATCTCCATAGATTCTTCAAGAATTTATCAATTATTCCCTCACATAATTCTTCCAGAGCTTACTCCAAGAATTTATTTTTGCATTTCCTTAAGCGTTCATAACACGGGGGTGCTATGGTGATCTGATTTTGTAGCCGCTTATCATGCGCAACCAGAGCTCACTAATACCAATATTCACTCAATACATCAGCGGGAGAAAATAAGGAAAAACGCACTTTGGCGAACAATGTTTGCGAAAAGAGGTGTTATGTGTCTTTTCACAAGCAATTCCCACTTTAAGCTTAGTTTCCTGCTCCCCCCAAGTAGAGCGCTCAAGTTAAATTCCTCCTTTTTCCGTAAGTAATTTTGACATTTGTTTAACTGCCAGCATTTAAACAAAACTATGCTGTAAGAAGGTTGTGCAAGAAAAGGGCACCAGGTTGTTTACGATTTATTTTTTTTTTTTTACTTATTCGTTTATTTGGAAGGCTCGGGTTGTTTACGATTTAGACTTGAAGAAATTTCGTTCGTTTCCTCAGGAAATGATATTGATATTGAAATGTACTTTTTCGCGCGCGTGTGGGAAAATGATTAAATTTATAACTTTTGAGTGGGCTTCTGGGGAAAATCCAGACTACGGATTCGCACTATGGTGGGAGGAATTCTGCTGGGTCTCTGACGGTTACTTCATGGAGTTCTTGAAGAAATACTGGGACAAAGTTTCACAGGAAATTTAATGCAGATCCACGAAGGATTCTTTGTGATGAATCTTCTGGCATTCCGTACGAAGGTTTTTCTTTGAGATTTGGCAGAAAATTCTCTTGAAATTCTTCCAGGTGCTCCTCCAGAAAATCCACCAGGAGTTCGTCGGGGATTGTTTGAAAATGTCTTTGAGATTTTCATTAGAAGTTCTACAAAAAATACCTCCATAAGGGATTTCTGTAGTATTTTTTCCGGGGTTCACTCAGATTCAGATTCAGAGATTTCCGCAGAAATCCCTTCCGGGATCATTCCAAGAGTTCCTTCTAGGACTTCCACAGGAATGCATTCTAAGATTTCTCTAATAATTCCTCCAAAGATTCCTCCAGGAATCCATCCGGGGATTTTCGGGGAAGTCCAGCAAGCATTCTGGAAGAACTGCACGAGAATTTCAGAGGAACTCCTGGAAAATTTCCCGAAGATGTCATGGTGGAATTATTGGTGAACTTCTGGTGGAATTACCGAGGTAATTTTAGATGAGTTCCTGGGAAACTCCTGGGGGAATTTCCTGGAAACTCATTGGGGAATTCCAGGGGATTTTCTGCAAGAATTCACGGGGAACTCTTGCAGAAATTCTCGAAAATCCCCTTGATGAATTCCCGAAGAACTCCTGGAAGAATTTCTAGGGAACTCCTGGATATACTCCTTAAGGAATTAACGGGGAACTTCTGGAGGCATACCCGGGAACTCTCGGAGTTTTATCGGGGATTTCCTAAAGGATTCACCTGAGAATTTCTGGATGATTTTCTGGGATATCCCTGGAGGAATTTTCAGAACACTCCTTGAGGAATTCTCGGTGAACTCCCTGGACGACAGCCCAGGGAACTTCTGGAGAAATTCCCGGAGAACTCCTGGAGGAACTCTCACGGGAATTTCCGGGAAACTCCGGAGGAATTCCTGACAATCTTCTGGAGGAAGAACTGGAGAAGAACTTCTGGATGAATTCCCATGAACTCCTGGGGGACATTCTTGATGAATTATCGAGGAACTCCTGATAGAACTCTTTTAGGAATTTTTGAAAACTAGCCAGCTTGTTCTTGGAATTAAAAGCTATTTTCATGAGGAAGTCAAAAACACCATCTTTCCAAAACTCCCAGAGCCCCGAACTTTCTTTTGAAATCATTAGCTTCTCTTGGACCGACAGCTTCTTTGAAGAACTTGAGGAGTTTCGCCGAATTATTAGTTTTTTAAATAGTATTTCCCGCTTCCCGCAGACTCTTGGACAATACCCGGACTCCTATAAAATCATAACTTTCTTTTATGAGAATGGAATTCTTGGAATTTCCTACCGTTTTAACTTCTTTATATCGCATGGATTGACCAGGTAGTTCGTTCTTAAAATCTTTGGATTTTTACTGCACTAATTTTCTCTCTAAGGACTGTATCGGAAATTAACTATAAACTTTCACAATCGCCTGAAAAATAATCTGTTCGAAATAAACATAACTTTATTTTTGGAGATACTATATAAATCTCTCAAATAAAGAATGGCAGTTCTGATTTTCAAAAAATAATCATTTAACTTGGACTTTTATCTCAAAGATTGCACATATGTTTTTAAAATTTTGGACACCTCCTAAAAATTTAAAATTGCGAAAACTGTGGGAAAATATTCAATTATTTCTCTTATTTTTGCACAAATATATTCTTTTCCAGAATGCTCATGATATAGGAAAATTATTTTCATTAAGAAAAATTCCCTCCGCAGTTTAGGGCACTTCTTAAAAATAAAAAAGGCCATTTTTCGAGGAGCTCTTTTTTATGCGTCTTTAAAGAACGATTACATTCCTATGGTCGCCAAACCCTACGTCTCTCCGGAACCACCAAGAAGGTATTGCTTCAGAGAGGGGCTAGTGCACATCGCACCCACAAGGTTAGCTGCGTAGCCTGCAGCAACGAACATCGATGACTCGCTTTGGAGAGTCCATCACGGTAGCATGCTGGCGCTTAGCCAGTTTCCCGAGTGGTCCCCGCCACTCCCTTTGTCCTCGGAAGGCGGGCAGGGTCAACCCCGCCCGCGCCCTACTGCTGAGCGGACATCAAGAACTGATGCCCACGTGCAGCCCGATCTGACCTGCCCGTAAGGAAGGGTATCACTACCCTTCAGGCCCTATCAGATGCACCCGTAGGTTGCAGACAGCAGGATCTCACCTACCCCGACCCTTGCCGGGGACCCCTTTGCAACCGCGGGCTCGGATCCAACCCAGTAGACCGACGCCACGACAGCACCACTACCGGGACTTCCTCTCCGCGGCCACTTAATCGTTGTAAGGGTCGATCTCGACCGCAGGGCACCGGTATGACCTACGAAGCCGACTCCGAACCCCTGGACCACCTCTTGTACTGCATATGGACTAGCCATTCTCCGAGTCCACGCGCCACCTCCTCTGTAGCTCCCAGACGATGTGGGTAATAGCCGTTGAAACGGCGTTCCAGCCAAACTCATCCCTACACATCCTCTGGACCAAGTTGTCCGGAGTTGTGTCCTCCCCGCATGTGGCAAGCATGCGGTCACGCATTGTGCGAAAACGCGGGCACACGAACAAAATGTGTTCCGCCGTTTCCTCTAAACCATTGCACACTGGGCATTCGGGAGAATCCGCATGCCCGAAACGGTGTAGATACTGTCGGAAGCAACCATGACCTGTAAGGACCTGTGTCAGGTGGAATGTGACTTCCCCATGGCGCCTATTAATCCAACTATCTACCCTCGGTATCAACCTATAGGTCCACCTTCCTTTGGTGGAACTGTCCCACGTGCGCTGCCATTTGACCATAGAGGCCATCCTGACAGTCCTGCGTATGCCTCTTGTGCCGCGTATTTCGAAGCACTCCATGTCCTCACTGATAAGAATGCTGATAGGCACCATACCAGTAATGACGCAGAAAGCGTCGTGTGACACTGTACGGTACGCGCTCGCAACCCTCAGGCACATAAGCCTGTAAGTTCTTTCCAGCTTCCGTCGGTAGCATTCAGTACTTAGCGCAGTGCCCCACGTTGGGCCGCCATACCTAAGTATGGACGTAGCAACACTAGCCAGAAGCTTGCGCTTACTGGCGTACACCGCAGAGCTATTGGACATCATCCGGGACAGTGCCGCAATAGCTGTGGAGGCTCTTTTACAGGCATAATCGACGTGGCTACCGAAGGTAAGCTTATCGTCGATCATCACGCCCAAGTGTTTGACGGAGCGCTTTGACAGGATAGTACAGTCTCCTACACTGATCTCCGTCTGCTGCTCCGACTTCAGGTTGTTAACAACCGTCACCTCTGTTTTGTGGTGAGCCAGCTCCAGTTTCCTGGACCGCATCCACGCCTCCACAACCTTGATCGAGTGGTTGGTAGTCAACTTTACCTCCTCGATCGTTTCGCCGTAGACTTCGAGCGTAATGTCGTCGGCAAATCCGACAATCACCACTCCCACTGGATACTCTAACCTCAACACCTCGTCGTACATGACATTCCATAACACCGGACCCAGGATGGAACCTTGCGGAACTCCTGAGGTTATGTGAAAGCACTTCCGACCCACCTCCGTGTCGTAGACTAGTACACGATTCTGAAAGTAACTTCCGAGAATCTTGTACAGGTACTCCGGTATCCCCAGACGCAAGAGCGCATCGGCAATAGCAGACCAGCTGGCGCTATTAAACGCATTCCTTACATCCAGAGTCACTACCGCGCAAAAGCGAATTCCCCTCCTCTTAGGCTCGAGTGCTTTCTCGGCGGTTGTTGTAACCGACAAGATAGCGTCTACGGTGGACCTCCCCTTCCGGAAGCCGTACTGGTTACTCGAAAGACCATTTTCGCCCTCGGTGAACCGCAACATTCTATTGAGGATGATCTTTTCGAGCACCTTCCCCGCCGTGTCAATCAAGCATATTGGTTTATATGCCGACGGGTCTCCGGGTGGTTTCCCCGCCTTTGGCAATAGTACCAGGCTCTGCCTCTTCCAAGCTTCTGGGAAAACTCCCTCGTCCAGGCATTTCTGCATAGCAGACCTGAACATCTCGGGAGCCTCTGCAATAGCTACTTTTAAGGCCAGGTTCGGAACTCCGTCCGGACCTGGGGCCTTACCTACGCTAAGGGACTTAGCTATCCCCGCAAGTTCCACATCGGTGACCCTCTCCTCATCGCCAGCCCCAGTCCCCGGCTGTCCTACGAAAGGAGGCCAAGGACTAGGATCATGACGCGGAAAAAGTCCTCCAATGATCCCCTCCAACATCTCTGGAGATTGCTCTGTAGGAGCCATCACACCTCTCGTCTTGGCCATAACGATCCTGTAGGCGTCACCCCACGGGTTCGTATTGGCACTCTGACAGAGACCCTCAAAGCAGGCCTTTTTGCTTGCTCTTATCTCGGTCTTAAGCGCGGCTTTTGCAGCGGCGAACACCACCCGCCGTTCGTTTCGCTCTTCCTCTGATCGTGCTCGCTGCATCCGCCGCCTAGCCCGTAGGCAGGCGCGGCGCAGGTCCGCAATCGCGTCGGTCCACCAGTAAGCCGGTGGCCTCCCATTTCTAGGGTGGACTCGCCTAGGCATGGACGCATCACACGCACGTGAGAGCACCGCTACCAGCTCGTCGCCGTCTAAACCGATTAAGTTTCGCTCACGGCGGAGCGCCTCCCTAAATACCCCTTCGTCGAAGTATGATGTCTGCCACCTGCGAGGGCTTGGCCTTGGCCTGGCCGCCTCTTCTTCTATCCGCTGTCTGCTGTTATTGTAGTCGATACTGTAGCGAACCGCCAGGTGGTCGCTGTGAGTGTAGCCATCATCTACTCTCCAGTTCGAACTACTTGTTAGGTCAGGACTACAAAAGGTCACGTCAATTGACTCCGCTCCGTTTCGACTAAAGGTACTCTTGGTACCGACATTAGCCAAGTCGACATCTAAGATGGCCAGTGTTTCTAGCAGGATCTGACCCCGCTGGTTCGTGAAACGGCTTCCCCATTCCACGGCCCAGGCATTAAAGTCGCCCGCTATTACCACCGGCCTTCGCCCTGTTAGCACGGTCGTTAAGCGGTCCAGCATTTGCGTGAACTGCTCGATCGGCCACCGCGGAGGCGCATAACAGCTACAGAAGAAGACCCCGTTTACTTTGGCGACCACGAAGCCCTCATAGGTAGTAGACACCAATTCCTGCACGGGGTATTTACCCGTCGTCCATATCGCCGCCATTTTTCTGGTCCCATCCGCGACCCAGTTGCCGTTGCCGGCGGGTACTCGGTATGGGTCCGATATGATGGCGATATCCGTCTCCCACTCAGAAACTGCCTGACAAAGCAGTTGCTGAGCCGCATCACAGTGGTTCAGGTTCAGCTGCGTTACCTGCACTGTGATTTGTTGTTCACTGCGGCTTTCTTGAAGGCCGGGCACCTTGGGCCACCCATCGGATGTCTGTTGTTCGAGGATTTCCCGGTACAGATCATGCAGATGGGCGGACTCGTGCAGCTTGCAGCTTTAGTTACTTGCTTATTCCAGTTGTTTTGTATATGAATTGAGTGAACTCAATATTTCACTTCACATGTACAATGATTGCCACATTAGACCGGCACATTATTTACAAGAAATTATTGGTTGTTGCAATGATGAAATTTAAACTCATACTTCTTGTTAAACTTACGGAGAATATCTAGTTTCACTGACTTTGATACATGCTTTATGAATAACCCTAAACGGGCTCAACTCCCTTGGCCAAGATCACACATGACTCGAGTGACCCAAATTTTCGACTCCACAACTGCAGACAACAGACTAATATCGAAAACGATTTCATTCTTCTCGTTCCAGCCGACTGCACTCTCGAACGGCACCAGAAACTGAGCATTACGGTGCACATTCCGCGTTTCAGTAGTAATCCGCGATTGGCGCCAAGCCGATGATGTAATTGTGATTACTGTCATATTTCTGTAAAGAAAAAGCAAAATTCGCTGAAATCAACTGATACTAGAGAGTGCCGAGAAAAATTGGACTTACTTAACATTGGAGACACCGTTAACCTAGAGAGTAAAAATTAAAATTAAATGTTCAGAACCTGACCATGAAGCAAGCAGCAACGCAAAAAGAAATGGCAGACTGTGAAGGTCTTCATCAGAAACAACCGAAAGCAAACAACGGAAGTCCCAGCGGTTCATCTGGTTTATCGAAAGCGAAAGTGGAACAGAACAAAAACTCAAGTCACACGTGTGACAGTGAAAAGGTGACCTTGTACCTGAGTGGCCAAAAGGCAAGTGAATATCAGAGCAAAATGTCCGAAAAAGTGCGGAAGGACTCCACGGAGTCCAGAGAAGTGGTTGCGATCCGAAGAAGTGCCAATGTGATCAAATGTGATAGTGATAAGGAAATCAATTCGCTCAAGCGGAAGAAAGTGCCCTCAGTGAGTCACCCAGAAAACGCGAGTGTCGAGGAACAGGAACCAACGTACGCTTCGGTAGTGAAGCAAACAGACAAAGAAAACGTCCAACCGACAACGACGACTCCTTCGACGTCGGCGTTGGGCGTCAATACAGGAAGTTCAAGCAACAAACGAATGAAGATGGATCCACTAAACAGCGGTGATGGCAAAATAGTTGCCAACAAACCGCCCATTCCGCCGAAACCAGATGGCACCAGACCGTCAACGCATCATCATCACAGCAGTAGTGAGAAAGGTACAGGAAAGTCCAAGAAACAGGTCGTCAGCGATGCACACAATGCGTTGACGGTCCAGAAGCTGCTTGCTCAGAACGAACAGATGAGACTGGAGATCAACGACCTGCGGTCGAACTTGGCCACGGAACGAAACGCTGTGCGGGTTCTAAGGTAATTGTAGATCTAACTATTTACTACATAGGTATTTTACAGAATATTACAAACAGCTTATTTTGTTCATTTTCAATTTCAGGGCCCAAAACGAGTCGGACCTGCGACGCACCAAAACGGAGAACAAAAAGCTCCAGGAAGCGCTATCGCACCAGAAACGGCACAGCAGCAGCAGTGGTCCAACGGGTCCCGTATCACCGACCAGCTCGGTACCATCACCGCCGAAGCGACCCAACCGAGCCGGAACTGGTGTTAGTTCCAGTGCCACCAGTTCGGAGGAAAACGTGGGCCAGGCGTACCCGTCGACGACGTCGATCCACCAGCTCAATCTGGACATTCTCAAGCTCAACCAGGAGCTTTCCGCCATACGAGAGACGAACAAATTTTTGGAGGAGAAAATTCAAGTGAGTAGCAGTAGTGTTGGTAGGGTGTTGCGCGACAATCGTTGGGGAAGTTGAATGCAAGTTGCGATGTTGCGCCGATGGAGAGGCGCTAGGCTGGGAAAACAATGTTGGGATTTTTATTCGATGTACTCTTTCGATGGTTGCCTCTTCTTTGTTTTGTATCGGTCTTGCAGTCTTTGCTGCATAGCGTCTATTTGCTATGCTCGTAGTTCCAACGGTCTAACTACCTTGTACAACAACTAGGTAACTAATATAATTTGGACCCCCATATTACACACTAAGATCAGTTCGGTATTTTTCCCATCTTTTTACTGAGTTCTCAACAGCAGATTTAACTCGGTACGCTCGGTTGTTTCTTTTGCGGATATTCTGTAAACGAGTTACCGAGCTCAGATAATAAACTGTCAAAAGTTACTGATACACGGTAAAAATCGTTACTGAAGAACGGTAAATACGATAACCGAGTGTACCGAGATAAATCTGCTGTTGAAAACTCAGTAAAAAGATGGAAAAAATACTGAACTCAGTGAAAAAATTACTGAGCTGGAACATCTGAATCTTAGTGTGTAGGGTAACGAAATAGAAAAAAGTTTACTTTTCAAAGAAAACTTTCTCACCGCTAGAATTATAGATTAGGGTATAAGACACAAAAGTTTTATACACGAAAACTCAATAAAAAGAATAGAATCGATTTAATGAAAAAAGGACGATTTTAGACGATTTAAGAAAATGCGTATATGAAATGAAAAATAGAAGAACTAAAACTCATCAATCTCAGTAAATTATTGTTCTGGGCTTTGCAAAAGAAAAGAAGTTTGAAGGGAATTTGGATGATCAAAGTTGATTTCATATATTTGGCATAGGGTAAAATATCTTTAAAATCATCATTTTTTATTTTTGTTTTCGATGGTATTTTTCTCATGTGATTCACTATTCCCATATTTTGTAATAAATTTTATGTAGAATATTTCGGCCGAAGACAGTTTTGGACTATCAAGTGTTCGTCGTAGTGCTTTTTCCACTGCAAGAGGTGTCCGTCGTTAACAACGCACATAGGGTCAAGTGGGGTAAAATGCCATTTTTCAAACTTTCATCGTTTTCAATGATAATTAGTCTCATTTGTAAGGCTTTCAAAGTGGTAACAGCAACTAGACAATATTTGCTCGATACTTCAGCAAAAATATTCACTAAATTATTGCATTTTCATCGATTTTTAGCGACTTTAAAAACTGATTCGTAAAACGGAAGTGGTGCAAGAAGACCATCTGCCATGGGGTAAGATGCCACTTCATGAAAACATTCAAAAATTACGTCCATCAGTTTTCGGGCATTTCCGACTCCTTTCCCCCACCCCCTCCCCGCGAAACGATGATCGTAATGCTTGAATAACCCCTAACATGGAAAGCGTAGACATCAACAACCATGCGTCTCCATGCGTGTCTCAATCTCGTTGGAAACACTTGGCTGGTAATAAAATCACCAGAAAACCTTAATTGCAAGCACGAAAAACCGGAAGTTGGCAATTTTCATTGGGAAATCAAAAGGTTTTTCGTGGGTTTCGTGGCCTAGCATCTAGAAGAATGTTCGATGCAAACATATCTTGACACCATTCACCAATAGTAATGATCAAGTCCCATTCAGGGATGATTTTATGAGTTGGCCCATTTTACCCCATCTTGGCATTTTGGGCTTTGTTCCCCTACAGGGAATAGACAAAATGATAGAAGCAGGCAAAATTTTCACTTTTCAAAAAAATGTTCAACTAGCTGTAACTCTCCGAAAAGTGCATCAAATATTCTCAAATTTTCACTGTTAATTGATGAACTAGTTGTTTGTTTATCAGTGGTCCAAATTTGGTATAAATATCTGAAAGTCAACTTTGATCTGTTATATCTCTGCATTCAATGAGCCGAATGCAATGATATTTTGACCTTTTATGACTTATATAATAAACTATGCAAAACTTACAAACTATGTTCTGGCGATTGAATTGTTCCGTTTTCAAAGAGCGAATATCAGCTTCTAACCCATGCCTACACTAATCTCGATCTATGATTCCTTCAATTCATGGTTTATTAAAATTGTATATATGTACTCAGAGTTTTATCTCGAAGTACCCTGTCAAATATCAAATGCGATGAAGCTTCGCTAGTCGGAGTGGAATTGCGGGCTTCGTGGCCGTGCGATTAGCGGCGGCAGTCGTCTAGGCGTATCGTAAGCCTCGGAGTATGGGTTCGATTCCCGCTCCAGTCGGTGGAAACATTTCGTCAAACGAAAAATTCATCGCTGGACCACTGAGTGTTCTGTGTGTTGTCCGTTGTCTAGTGTAAGTAATGTGTTCAGTCTGTGCAGCCTGTGGCTGCAGACGGTGTGAATTGTCTTTTCTAAAAAAAACTACGTAAATCCCATTTCAAATATTCAGAGCTTTCGGCGTGACTGGTTCTCAGTCGCTTCAGTGTTTAATCATTCGCTTTCGGGAACTCAAAATTGGCTGAAGGTTGCGAACAAGGCGTTAACTCAGTCTTTGTTTTATTACGACTACTTCTGTAAATCTCCTGAAACAGTCGACCATAACCAGCAGAGAGTAGCCTGATGCTAGCGAACCCAGAAAATTGACAGCCACTTCAGTCCAAGGTGTATCTTGTTCGCAGCAGAGAATTTGTTATAGAGAAGCTCGAAGAGGATTTTGGTTATGTTTATTTACATCACTCCCAATAACAATCAATATTTGGGGTAAACAAAATTATATTTTCGCGTCACGCACGCAAAATTTGTCTGATCTGTTCAAAAGATGTCAAGCAAATAAGTGACGTTATGCTTTGCACTAACACACTTTCATGTTGCGCTTTGTTTCCCATGTTGTTCTATTTCCTTGAATTTGCCCGATTGGGACCGCGTTTGAGGGTTCAATTGGAACCTTTGATTTCAGTCTTCGCGTATCTCTTTAATAAAATCTCTGGTTCGCAGAGCTTCCAGTAGTCTGTGAATAGTATCATCTTGATTTGCTGCTTCCGCAACTTGGGTGACAGTTGCAGCTTCTTGAATTGACATCTCTACCTACTAGTTGATTAATGTAAAACATCGTTGTTATATCAAAAGGCTTCATGCTGCAAATCGACAATCACGACAAAGCATCGGCTAAAAAGGTTGCCCCGGGTTTGTGCCTAATTTTATAGTTAACGAATTTCACGCTAACTCACCAGTGATCGGACAGCGGTACCCCTTCGAATTACACGCGTGCCGCTATCTGATCAGTTTTGCACATTTTGAACGCCTTGTCACGCCCAGACCTGTGAACGAAAACATGTTCGTGTACGTAAACTTCAGCATATAAGAAGTTCCGTGTCAAAAATTGAGTTCAGACCACCAAAGCAAACCATAGTTACAGCATTTTAAACTTGACCATCTATCTATATATATAAAGATGCAGTGGCATACGTGGGACCGCGCATAACTTGCGAACGGAAGGTCCGATTTTGGTCGTCTTAGTTTTGTTCTCTTAGTTTTCACCCAAGGAAGGTTTATGAGGCAAAAAACATGGAAAAATTGAGAGTTTTTGAAAATCGATCTTCCATACATTTTGACCGGGGATTCAGTCTTGCCTAGAAACTTGAAATGTCAAAAAACGCAGTAGGTAAGACAAAGTTTGCCGGGTACAGCTAGTTTGGTATGAAAATCAGCTTTTGTCTGATCAATTATGCACCAATGCTCATGCTCATGCTCCATTATGCACCATAATAGTCCTGTTCAACGACGTAGGTTGAACTTGCTCGAAGTTGCTGCATCTCGCTCTTACCCGTTGGTTGACAAATGGGTAAGAGCAAGATGCAGCAACTTCGAGCAAGTTCAACCTGTGTCGTTGAACAGGACTTATGTACGATGACACCTTCTAAACTAGCTAAAATCAATTCCATCGTGTTCTGAAATATTACTGGAGCGCAACTGATACCGAACACAAGTCTCTTATATCTAGCGGAAGCTACTGTTGTGATAAAAAAAATATGTTATAACAGAACTTGTTCTACAACAGAACATCTTAATAAAATGTTACTTAAAGAAAATATAACAATAGCAGGATCATAACAAAATATGTTTGCCCAACAAAACCTGTTATGGAAAAGTTATGCCTCAATAAGTTAATAATAACAAACCAAGATATAAAAACAGGTTTTGTGATTCAGTTGTTATAATTTTGATATTCTCCTCTGCTCGGGCGTCTCTCTCTTTCGCTAATAACTTGATCAAAACAAACAAAATCATTGTTCTTTTTGTTTCTAGAGCAAAGTCGTCGTCTTCGCATTTCAACCAAAAAATCTTTGGAAAACTTAATACACTTCCCGCTAAAACACAAAGAGAGGATCGATGAAGAGAAATCGAAAATGTCAATTAGGCCCTTGAATCAGTGTCGAAATATCGCACGCAAAATAATTATTTACATAGCAAGCTCTCGGATGATAATTGTGGAGGTGCTCAAAGAACGCTGAAAAGCAGGCTTTGTTCAACTCACTCAAAGTGCAAATTTTCGGTAATACCAATCCGTGTGGTCAATGATGAATTTCAAATAACTCAACGTACATATGTACAGATGAGTGAATTATTGGTTAAATTGGGAAAAAATCCACAGCTCAGGTGAGATTTGAACACACGACCCTTATTCGCTAGACAAGTGCTTTACCAACTAAGCTACCGAGCCAATTAATGACCCGGCAATTTAGTTGTCATAAGGTTCAATTCTAATCTCATCGATCTATATCATCTGTTGTACAGAGATGGTTATATTTGCGGTTTAGGGGAAGATGATATAGATCGATGATATTAGAATTGAACCTTATGACAACTAAATTGCCGGGTCATTAATTGACTCGGTAGCTTAGTTGGTAAAGCACTTGTCTAGCGAATAAGGGTCGTGAGTTCAAATCTCACCTGAGCTGTGGATTTTTTCCCAATTTAACCGATAATTTATCCATCTGTACATATGTACGTTGAGTTATTTGAAATTCATAAGGCTTTGTCCAAGTTGAGACGTTACACCAACTAGAAGAATTCCATGGGTTTCAGTTCCATAGAGCCGAAGCGGTAAACATGTGGATAGGTATTCAGTTAGACCATGATTCGATTCACGGTCGGTCCAGGATATTCTTTGGGCATGTCGTACATGTTGAATGACTCGATGGTTATTACAAAAACCATGTGTGCAGTTTTCAATATACCATCAGTAAAAATTATCGTTACAACTGGCATTCCTGGTTTTTGTAAGCATTAGTCGAACATTTGTTGCATACAATAAAAGTATGCAACTTGATCGCAACTAATGTTGCACGTTCAACACCAAAAATGTATCCAGGAGCCATCGCAATACACCTTTCTCCTGTCCAGTGCAACACCTTATTGCATTGAAACAGATTGAAACATGTAACGAAGCAATCAATTTGCACTTCATTCACTCAAGTTCCATCAATTATTATCAATTTTTATTATGTGTTAAAGTTAACCCTGACGTTAAAAGCCTAGCATGTAGAAGTTCCAGACCTACACCAATGATGTCCACCACATTGCATCGTAGTGCGATGCCCAACAGTCTACGCGCACGACCTTCCCCGATTAGCGCCGCCGCGATCATGTCGTCGTCGATCACTTCAATTTAAGTACCTACATTCGCGCGACCGTGATCGAGGTCGCGCTGTGCTGTATGCTGACCGTGCTTTGATGATCGTCTCCCGCACAGCTTCTTCAGTCAATTCCGCGATTATTAATGTCAATCTGTATGGCGCTGTTTAGTGCCACTTATTGCGTTCGGGTTTGATTGCATGCACGCAGAAGGGATAGGTAATCAATAATTCGGTGACCCTGAACGGACGGACGGTTGCATAATTTATTAACCGAGTAAAATCCCCCATCGATACTTTCGCGCTTGGTGGTACATCAGCGGTGTTAATGTCGACGTCAGTAGATGTGATGGACTTTCGTGATGGTCTTTTTCCCTTTTAGGTCTGTGGCCCAGGGGTTCCCAAATTATGATGCTTTGTTAATTTGAAGCCGATGGTGTATGTTTACCCCAGTGCCAGAGCACCATTCATGGGCGATGTTCCTTCGGTTGCCCTGAACCAATCAGCGCTCTCACAACCGGGACTCCTTTCGAGATTCTTTCTGTGATGCCTGTAGAATTCTTTTCATAAGCTTCTTCTGAGATTTCTCAGGAAGTTTCTTTTGGGATCTCTTAAGAGGTTCCTCTTGGAATTTTTTGTGGAGTTCTTCTGGAATCTCAGAACGAACTTATGGAGGCTTCGTAGAAGAATTTGTGTAGAAACTTTAAAAACAATTCCAGGATAAATATCAGCCGAGGCCCGTAGTGGAATTGATCACACGTTTGTTTCATGGTCATGGGTTCGATCCCATCTCCGGCACTTTCGTCAGTTGCTTTTTCCCCCTGAGAGCAGCTTACACTGACCCTCTTCTGAGCCCATGGTTCATATGATCCCGGATACTTGGACATCGGCGAACGGCAAGTCATAATGGACCCCCCCCCCAATCGGACTGGAAAATGGAACAACCAACAGCCACACATCAACTTCCTGGTGCTCATCATTCTACCATGATAGGGTAGAAAGTGAAAGCAGCGTAACGGCAACCAGTTCGATATAGTAGAATTAGAATAGAATACATTTAGGCGCTGTACAAAGTGTAAGTACAGCTTCCAATTGGAATCGCTCACGCAGTGCCCTAGTGGACAAAAGAGCTGTAAATTAGGCTAAGTGATTGAAGAATAAAAAAGAGAGGATAAATACCAGAAGCATCTACTGGAGGAATCCCAGAAGAAATTCTAAAAAAAAAACGTTTCGGAAATCCCAGATGATCGTTCCTCGTACATCAGAAAAGAAGTCTAGGCATCTGTCCGCTTGTATGTGAACCAGTCGAAGTCATAGCCATAAGGTCGATTTGTGCTTACATAGCCTAGCCATGAAATACTGCCAATACTGTCTATAAAGGGATGTAGCTCTAATAAATAATTAAAAAATTTGAACCATGTTGATCGATTGTACGACAATTCCCCGAAAACCAATTCCCCGAATGAAGTTTCCCCGAAAGTTATTTCCCCGAAAAACGATTCCCCGAACGAACCGTTTCCCCGAATGTACCGTTTCCCCGAATGTACCGTTTCCCCGAATGTGCCGATTCCCAGAAATATTTATAATACTATTTTTAGTACTGGTTTCTAATCATTTTCTTGATTAATTCCATTGTCTGAACTAGTAATTAAAACGAAGTAGCGAAAAGTTAGCCTGAGTACAAAGTGTGCCGATGTGTAGTGCTTAGAAAGATACCAATATCATGGAAACTTTCTCATCTGATTGATATTGTGAGGGAATTTACCATGAATTCTTCAAGATATAATGTTCTTCATGATGCTTCAAAGAGGTTTGATTTTTTTTTTAATATGGGTCGTTCTTTTTTGTTGTACTGATTGAAAATGACATGGCACTCAATTAAGAACACGCTCATCATAATTTTCCCTTCTTTCATTCATAGGCTGTTCTTTCTCTTTATTTTTGAATTTTCAATCGATGAAAACGCCCTTTAAACGCATAATACCTTTAAAACGAGTCATCGTGATTGTGGTAGTAATCTGCTAAAGTTCATTGTCATTGTAAAACACATGATCCAGATGACTTCAACTTTAAGTCTTAAAGTATTGTTGCTAGCGAAGGAAATCTATGAGCACAATTTTATGTGTATTAACAGGCTTTAAAACAAAAGTCAATGTGATTCAATTTGTTTGACGAACAGATTTGAAGCTAAGCACTCTTCAGTTTTTTTTTTGTAAATCAATGGATCAATCATGACCGAAGTAGCATTTGGAATTGACATTTCTACAGAACATACTAGTAGTAAGATTGCCGGCAATATTTTGAAAGAACAGTATATGATGAAAGAAGGGAGAATCTTTGATGAAGATTTCTACTATAACGCCTATAGATAACTACTAGAACAGTCGGTCACAAAAAAATAATAATAAATATAGCAGCAGTTAAATTACTGATGATTGATTGAGCAGTTCAACTTGAAAGAACAGCCTATGTTTGAAAGAAGGAAAATTTTATTAAATGAAAGGTTATCAATCTAGCCATAAAGACGCTGCTGTATCTTTAGGCAGAAGTATGTCAGGCCGAAGTACGTTAGGCTGCAATCATTAGGCCGAAAGTATTATTACACCGGACGAGCATCATTACGATTTAGTTGAAGGCCGAAGAAAAACCCAGTTTGATCATATATAACCCAATACACAAAAGAATAGCCGACTTCTCAAAGAAGGGTAATCTGTCATGGGACAGTCAGTGGTTTGATAAATTACTACCGTCAATAAGCTATGCAATATCACAACTATAAACAACTGCGTGTTATAAAAAGAGGCGAAATTTTCAGATGGAATGTTGGCAGAGTGATCATTTCCCAAGTAACATTGTTTAGTCAAATACACTAGAAGAGGTTCTTAGAACCATAATAAAACCAAAATCATAGATAGAAAGATTTATGGCGGTTTTCAAAACCTCTACAAGACTAATTGCCTATCAACATGTTTCTTGGGTTGATCATCAGTTCTTCAGTAACAGTATAACATCAACATCAAGAAATAATCTATGTGAGAAAAGGGAAGAGCTTAAAAGATAATTGTAAAATCATGGAAGTATATCCCAGTATCCATAGAATTCCCTAGATTCAAGGAATGTAAAACACTCAGGGGACTCAAACATCTTCTAGGCCTTCGAAAACAAATTTTAACATCGTTTATGAAGACAATTAAGAAGGCGGCCTACTGTCCCACTCTATCCTATGAACTTCAGCTTCGCAACCCATTCGGCTTAACGTACTTCGGTCTGACGTACTTTGGCTAAGCGTACTTCGTCCTAAGGACCGGATGAACCTAGTTGAGCATTGGGTCAATGTTAAATGGCATATGCAATAATCTTTTCGGGGAAACGGTACATTCGGGGAAACGGTACATTCGGGGAAACATTTTTCGGGGAAATGGTATATTCGGGGAAAAAACTTTCGGGGAAACTTCATTCGGGGAACTGGTTTTCGGGGAAATGTCGTACAATCATGTTGATCCCACTATGTAACTATAAAATTTGACGACCACTGTGTCAAGGTGTCGTCGCATTGGTTATGAGGCTTCAGCGTGGAGGAGGCCTCTCATTGTTGGTATTATTACAGGCTCACACATAAAGGATAATAACTCTGCGCGAAGTGTCCGCGTTGGTCCAAATAAGGCACGTAACCTTTCGCGTTCTTTTCGGAGACAATCCCATCAAGGAACAACGCATACACACACGCTCGGGGGAAGTCTGAATAACTACTTATATGGACACTATTTAAATTAATTTAAACAAGTCTTACCTCTGCGATGGTGCTGCTGTCTGGCTTGGCTGGCGCGATGCACCACACGGATGGAGAATTTAAATTGCGTAAAATAATCAAATAATGTACGCTTTGGATCGCTGGAGACGCGCACACGCACGCGCGCGCGGTGGGGTCAGATCGCTGCCGGGGGTCATTTCGTAATTCTGCGGATCGTTTGCAACCGTGTCGCAGCTTAACGAGAAAGCTGGATTTGGGTGAGATGCACCATGTGAGGAATTTTAATCAATTTCAGATAATCATAATTATCGGCGAAAAAACTTAGATGGAGCTTCTGGAGGAATTTGAGAAGGAATCCTTAGAAGAGCCATCGATGGAATTTTCGGAAAAAATCTTCGAAAAGATCTTTAGAAGATTCCTCGAATAAATTGAAAATTGAGTCGTTCTTCGATTACGATTTGGAAGATCCTCTAAGGAAATCTCGCAGATGCTTTTAAGGATTTTTCTGAGAAATCCTCGGATGAACTTCTAAAAGATACATTTTTAGAAGAATTCTTAAAAAAAATCTGAATGACTTCTCAAAGAAGTTTCTGGAGGATCTCCTGGCAAGATTCATGAAACAATATTTAGACAAATGCCTAGGGGAATACATGTGAACATTTCTGAGAAAATCCTTGAAAGAATCCTCGGAGACAATTTTTAAGAAGTTTTCGGACAAATATGCTGTGAAATTTCTGCAAGATTTTTTATGGAGGAACTCTCGAAATGTTTTCTCAATAAATGCTTCAGAATGAGATAATTTCTGGGGGAATTTTCCAAACAAAATACAGTGGAAGTTTTCTAGAAAAAGCTTTGTTGAAACTCTAAGGCAAATTCCCTTTAAAAAACTGTAGGAGGCGTCAGGGAATTTCAGCACCAATTCTCGAAGAAATTTCTAGAACAATCCTTCAGAAATTCCTGAAAAAAAACTCTATGGAATTTCTAAAGAAGTTTTTTGAGGAATTATTGGAGAAATTACTCCTAGAAACCCATATGTTTTGTTTTATGAATTTATTGAAACATAATTTGAGCGACTCTGAAAATGTCCTCTTAGGAATTCCTGGATTCTGAGAATGAAATTGTAGAAATATCTTCGGAAAAAAATATGGAAAAGTCTTTGGGGTAGTTCCTAAAGGAATTGGAAAATAAATGCTTGTGTGACGTTTAGGGTGATTTCTGAAAATATTCCCAAAGTAATTCCTGGGAAGAAACTAAGGTACTTTAAAGAATTTACTCACGATATCATTTAAAGGGTGATACGATCAAAATTTGGTCACACAATTTTTTTCATAACTTTAGACTGCGTACACCAATACAGATGATTTTTGTACCAGTAATGCTACATTATATGTAGCTTAAAATTTCATCAAAATCGACTAAGTATTGGTTGATATATAGATAAAAACCATCGACCTACCTTTTTAAAATTTTGTACAAAGGCGCTCCATAGTAAATTTTCGGAAATTTAAGGTCAGTAGAGCACAATTTTGATTATAGAACTACCAATACTGCTCCGATTTTTATCAAAATTTTACAGTATAGTACTATTATGAAACTATGTTCTTAGTAAAATTTTGAGCCATTTTGTATGAATACTTTCAAAGTTGTAGCAGTTTGAATATGAAAAAAATTGACCGGGTGCCACTTAAGCAAATATAACTTTGTAACGGCTGGATCAAATTGAATGAAATTTTTACACAACATTTTGATATGTATACTTTTCATACAGAAACATTTTCATATAAATTGGTTCAGTATTTCTGGCTCTATAAATAAAAGAGTAAAATGTGTTCTTATTTTTTAATCTTCTTTGTACAAAATTTTCAAATTGCAGTTTTCAGGATTCACAATATCTCCGCAAATTCTGAACCGATTTTGATGAAAATTTTATGGTATAAGCTACATATAATGTACCATTACTGGTCCAAAAATCAGCTGTTTTGGTGCACGCAGTCTCAAGTTATGAAACAAATTGTGTGACCAAATTTTGACCGTATCACCCTTTAAAATCTTACGTTTTTTCAAAAAAAAAACCACCTCAAGACAAAAAAATAAAAAAAAAAACAGAAAATTCTTCGAGGAATTCACTTTTTATGAGGAATTCACTCAAATTTCTACGTAGAATTCATTTGAATTGCTACGAGAAGTTCACTTGAAATCCTTTGTGGAATTTACTTGAAATCCTACGAAAAATTCACTTGAACTCCTACGAGGAATTCACTTTAATTCCTACGAGGAATTCACTTGAATTCCTTCGAGCAATTCACTTGCATTCCTACGAGAAACTAACTTGAATTTCTACTAGGAATTCACTGGAATTCCTGCGAGGAGTTCTCTGGAATTCCAGAGAATGAGGAGTTCACTAAAATTCCTACTTTGAATTCACTGGAATTCCTACCTTGAATTCACTGGAATTCGAATGAGGAATTCACTGAAATTCCTACAAGTAATTCACTGGAATTCTTACAAGGAGTTCACTGGAATTCTTCCGAGAAATTGATTGGAATTTTTGCGAGAAACTACTGAAATCCTAGTACGAATTCACTTGAATGCCTAGGAGAAATTCACTTGAATTCCTAGGAGGAATTCACTTGAATTCCTAGGAGGAATTCACTTGAATTCCTAGGAAAAATTCACTTGAATTCCTACGAGGAATTCACTTGACATTCAGATTTTTTTTTGCAGAAATGCTTTCTGAAATTTTTGTTGGAGCTTTTTAGGAGATTCCTTTCTGGAATTTCTCCGTAGATTCCCTCAGACGTTACGTCAGTAACTCATCTAGAAAGTTTCCACAAGATTCGTCTCAGAAGTTTCTCAAATATTTATCCAGGGATTGCATCCTAAACTTCTCATGGATTCATCAAGTCCTTCCTACGGGGTTCTATCAGGAAATTTTCCAGATACCCTTCAAAGATTCTTTCAGAAATCACTTCCGGATCCCTTCCGGATTCAGAAATCGCCTCATTTCTCCAGAAATATCTCAAAAATTTCATCATGGAATAACTGCAGAGCAATCTTCACTTATTCAGGCATTCCTTTGGAGATTCCTTCGAAAACGCAGTTTATTTAGAAACGTAGTTTAGTGATTCCTTTAGGAATTCTTCCAGATTTGATTCAAATTTCTGCTGGGCTTCCTCCGAAAATTTCTCTAGCTGTTATTTATTAAATTTTTAAGGGATCTTTATTCACTTATACCTTTAGACATTTTGCAAGAAATTATTTGAAGAAATCCTTCAGAAGTATCTCTAGCAGTTCTTCCAGGCTTTGGTCAGAACATTTTTCAAGAATACTTTGAGAAATTTTTATGCGAATTTATTTGAGAACTCCTGCAAACCTTTGTACGCAGTTTCTGCGCGGACTCCTGCAGAAATAATTTCGAGAAATCTCTTTAGAAAATCTTCAAAAAATATTCATGTAATCACCAGGAAATCCTTTAGAAATGCCTTCAGGGAATCCTTGAAAAATTTCTTCAGTATTCTATGTGTATATATGAAGGAATGTCTGGAAAAATTCTTGGAGGAAGCTCTGCGAGAATTTCATGCAATATTTCAGAAGGAAACGCAGGAGCAGTACCAAAAAGAAACCGTTTAGAAATTTCTTCAGTTACTCCTGGAAAAAAAATGCAAGGGGTTCCTTGCCCTTGGAAGAATTTCCGATGAATTTTTGGAAAAACTCTAGATGAATTTCTGAAAAAAAAATCGATGGAAGAACTTCTGATGAAATTTCTTATTGTCATTCTTAGAAAAATCCGTATACTATCGAAGGATTATCTGGAAATATTTCTAGAGGAATTCCTGAAGAAGTTTTAGAACAAATTCGTGGAGGAACTGCTGAAAGAATCCTTGAGATATTTTTTTAAATAAATCTTCTGCACATTTTTGTAGATATCTTTGAGAAATTCCTGGAATATCAGAAAGAAATTCTCGAAGAAATCCTAGAAGGTGTAGCTGAAGAAATTCCTTGAGTATTACCTGGAAAAACTGCTGGAGAAACTCTTGGTGTAATTCTTTTACGAAATTATTAAGAATTATAAAATTATGAAGAGATGCCTTTTCAAATTCATGGATTTTTTGAAAGAATACCCGGAGATAGTAGTTAATGCTTTTTTTTAAATTGAATCCTGGGAGAATGTCTAAAGAAACACTTAAACTTTTGTAAAGTATGATAGAAAAATCTCATGAGATATTTCAATCAGTGCTGTCATGGTGAAATCAGAGCTGGTTACTCAGTGTTTCCGAGTTTCAGCGCCCCTTTGCTAGTACGCACCAAGGAAATGACCTCACTATTGCACCTGGCCAAGAATATCTTTTATTTTTGCAAGAGCTCTCATTAAAATATATTAAAATTTTACCTAGACTACCTCCATGGACACCACCAGAATCCCTTTGAGGATTAATTCAGGATGTATCACACATTTTCTGGAATGCTTACAGAAAGAAGATTCTCACAGGATTTTGGAAAGAATTCTTCTTAATATCATTTAAAAATGCGTTCCTGTCCATGATTTCATCGGAAAATTCTCCAGAGATTCCTCAAGAGATTTTTTCAGAAATTTCCCCGAGAATTTCCTAGAGACTGCTACAGGAGTTTGTCAAGTAATTTATCAAAAAAATCATCTTAACACTGATCCACGGATTTCCTCAGAAATTTTTACCGAAAATATTTGTGAGATTTCTCAAGGAAATCTATAAGAAATTCCTTCAAGGATTGCTACATAAGCTCATGCTTGTATACCTTCATTTGTTTCTTCAAACATTAGTGAAGAAATTTATCCAAAATATTATTCGATTTTTGCAGGAGTTTTTCTTTGAGATTTCTCCAAAAATTCTTTTGGAAATTTCTCATAAAATTCTTCTGGGAATTTTTCCAGGGGTTTCTCCAGGAATGTCTCCAAACGTTTCTTAAAAAAAGGCAATTCCTGGAGATTTTATACTAACAATAATTTGAAGAACCTTTCAGAAACACTTACAGAAAAATTTCTGAATTTCTAAACCATTTTCCTTTAGAAATTCAGAAATGTCTCTATATTTTTTTTTTGAAATTGTTGCGTTTATTTCTTCATAGGTTCATTCACGTTTTATTTCATTTATTCTGGGATTTTGTCGAACATTTATTTAAAAACTCCTCCAGGAAATCCTCAATAGGTTTTTCTCAAAAATACTAAATTTCCAAGAATTCTTTCAAGAAAATTTTCTCTGAACAATAGCAGACGGTTCCCCAGTTTTTTCAAACATTTTTGTTATTTCCTCAGCGTGTTTCTATAGAATTCCTCCCGTTTTTTTTTTGTTTTTATGTGTTTGCGGAGTTTCCATTAGAAATTGCGCCAGATAATTGTTTGAAGATTTTTGTGTGCAAATCCCTTCAAAAATTGTAACAATTTTTTTTTCTGAGAGAGACATCTTACCTGGATTCTTTTAAAAACTTCTTCTTCAGAAATGTATTTAAAGATTGCTGCAATTCCACCAACACCTTTGTCTACGATTTCTGCAGACATTTTTTTGAAGACTTCTTAAGCAATTCCTCTACGGATTCTTCCAAGAATTCCAACAGAAGTCATTCTCACATCTTACGGTGTTTCTTTCGATATTCTGCTAGGTATTATCCTGGGTATTCATTAAGTTATTGCTTAAGTGATAACTTTTCAGAAATTTCTCCAGGTATATTTGTCCATATATTTCTTCTTAGAACTTCCAAAGGTTTTTCCATGAGTTTTTAAGGGAATTCTTGGGGACACCCTCTAGGGACTTTCTAAGAAATTCCTACAGGAACCTTTTGAAGATTTTTTCAGTATTTTTTAGCAATTTCTGGGAAAAAAAATCGAAAAATCCCTTGTGAAATATCTGAACAAACTCTGCAAAAACATCTGAAGACATCCCAAGAGATATTTCAGATGGAACCGTAAGAGCAATTAAAAAAAGAAATATTTTTTAGGTTTCTCAGCAGAAATCACTGAAAGAATTTCTCGAAGAAATCTTGGAGAAACCTAGGGAAGAATTTTGAGAGGGATTTCTGAACAACTGCATGGATGAACTTTTGAAGAAATTCCTTGCACTCTTGGGATCTTTTCGGCGTATCAGTCTTCTCGTAAAAATAAAAAAACTACGGTTTGATTTTTTTTTCTCCATCGTTTCGATCTTTATTGGAACTTTGTCAAGGATTCGAAATAGTTGTCGTTTTTTCGTCAAACAGATTTTTAAACCTTTTAACCGTCATTTGATGTTTAAGAATTCCGTCCGTTTTTAACCGGAAAACCATAATTTTTTTCAAAATTTTATAGTCAGAATTCGGACCACTGTTCGCTACTTCTTGAACACTTTTCAAAGTGTTCAAGAAGTAGCGAACAGTGGTCCGAATTCCGACTATCAAATTTTGAAAAAAAAAAAAATATATGGTTTTCCGGTTAAAAACGGACGGAATTCTAAAACATCAAATGACGGTTAAAAGGTTAAAAAATCTGTTTGACGAAAAAACGACAACTATTTCGAATCCTTGACAAAGTTCCAATAAAGATCGAAACGATGGAAAAAAAAATCAAACCGTAGTTTTTTTATTTTTACGAGAAGACTGATACGCCGAAAAGATCCCAAGAGTGCAAGGAATTTCTTCAAAAGTTCATCCGAAAAGATCCCAAGAGTATAACTGCAACAGTCGTGATTAAAGCAATTAAAATTCCTTGCTAAAATTCCTGAAGCAATCCCTAAATTTCTGAAGAAGTCTCTGGAGATAAAAATATTTCCTCACAAGAATTTCAGAGGGAATCCAGGCAGGAATTTTTGAGAGAAATCCTGAAGGAATTTCTGAAGAGATCTTCAGTAGAATCCCTGTAGAAATCCTAAAATGTACATTTTAATGAATCCATGGAGGAATATCCGAAGGAATCTCAGGAAAATTATTGACGACATCCCAGGAGGAATGCCCTAAGAACTTAATGTAGAAATACCTAGAGAACTGTCTCGTGAAACAAATTTGTGGATTTCCTGAAAAAAAAAAAACTGAGGAATTCAAAGGAAAACTTTTAGAGAAATCCATTAATGAAATTCATGAAGGTTTTTCTGCAAGTATTCTTGGAGAATTCTGTGGACGAGTTTCTGGAAAAATCCTGAATACCTAGAGATGCGCAAAGATAAACACTTGCAGAGATCCCTGGAAAAAACTCCTGAGATATTTCTAAAGAAATTTTCGCAGAAGTTCCTAGAATGAGTTTTTGAATAAAGATCTCAAAGAGTTCGAGTAGAAATTAGTGGAATTATCCATAGAGAAAATGCCGGATGGTGGACTCCTGCTGGGATCTCTTGAGCAATTCCTGTATGGTTTTCAGCAGAATTTTTGCACATATGGGAATTTTTTATGGAATCCCTTGAACAGTGTCTAGACAAACCTCTGGTGGATTTTCTAAAGAAATATATGTAATATTTTCTGAAAAAAAAAACACGGAGGGATTTTTTAAAGAATCTAAGAAACAATTTCTATGAAAATCCTTGAAGAAAACTCTAAAGGTGAAAAAAAAATCCTTGAAGAAAACTCTAAAGTGAAAAAAATTCCTAAGGATTTTATGTATGATTCACCAAAATAATTTATAAAGTAAGTTTTGTTAGAGTTTCAGAAGAAACCTATATAAATCTATTAAAAACGAATTTTGGATATATTTATGAGGAAATTTCAGAAATATCTTATAGAATCCCTGAAAGTATTTTTGAAAAACGAAAATCACCAGAAAAGTTATTTGTTTCTTTTGTTTTTTTTTTCTGAAAGAATTTCCGGAGAAATTTTTTGAAATAATTCTATGGTGGAATCTCTAGAAAAATTCTTGTAAAAAAAACCCAGTATATTGAATATTTAGTAGGATCGGGAATATTGGCACCCGTCGTCGGATAAGATATAAAAATGTCACCAAGAATACGAACGGTAATCCTCCAAGAATGTACGTAAATTTCTTTAAAAATCTTCTAAAGCAAGGATCTTTATAGTATTAACAAGTATAAACAAATTTGAAAAATAATCATAAAAGATCCCAAGAAAAAATACAAGAAAAATTGCAAATTCTTCAGAAAATACAATTATTATTGCTATCAGGTCTAAACAGGTCTAAACAGGTGTGTGCTGGCGAGAAAAAATATCTTTGTCGTTTTCTTATCGACGGAAAAAACATCGGTGACGGCGGCGCACACGTCTAGTTTGTATATGGGTCATTCCATATGAAGTGACCGAGAAAAAGTGGAAACGTGTTATCGACCATCACGGATTTTGACCAAATTTTGTTGGAATGTTTGTTCAAATGGAGGAAGAAAAAATCCAAATTTTGGTGCCGATCGGATCACCCCTCGGCCCGTGGCAGCACCCCTCGTCTTTGCCAATACAAGAAAAATCCAAGTTTTCTCTTCCTTTTCTTAATTTATAGCTTTGAAACTATAACATAAAGCCTGTATCCGCAATAATCGGGACACAGAAGTACGGCAGTAACTCTGTACTGAATCGATAAAAATTGGCCAAAAATTAACTGAGAACTCTTCAATTCTCTTCCAATTTTCATTCGCATAATAGGTGGTTCTTTTCCGCTACAATTCAAAGTTCTGTAAGGATAATTATGAAATTTTGTAAGCAGTTATGATACTAATAGAGACACTTTCTTGCAAAATTCCATTAACTTTTATCAATTGGATTGAAAGTTACTGCTGTTGATAGAGGTTAGTGTTAGTGAACATGTTTCGTGTTTTTCATGTGCGATGTTTGCCCATTAATAACTTTTGAATGTATCTGTCAATTTTCATGAAATTTTCACAGAAGGTAGTTGATTATGTGTGTATTACGCCTGCAAAATTTGATGATTATTGGTATAGTACTTTCAACAATATAATCGAAACAATAAGGGGTGCTGACTAGTTGTTGTCTGAGGGGCTAAAATCACAGTCAGCCCCTTTATATGTTTCGAACATAAAATTGTTGATAGTGCATCGATTTTTTTGAAATTTTGCCCATGCAAGTAAAGTAGATTGAGAGTTTATGTTCAAAATTTCAGCCATTTCCTGTATCAAATTCAAAAGTTACAGCGCTGACAAGCTAAACCAGGGGCTGTACAAAATTCAATTGCACGCGTTCTACTGTTTCATTGCTACAACAAAAAGTACTGCACCTATTCACATGAAATTTTGCAGGTGAAATGAACACATCTTAAGCTATAGGCAGGCCAAATTTGAGCAATTTTAATTGATCTATTGCAGAGTTACAGTTATATTTCTGTGTCCCGATTATTGCGGATACAGGCTTTATACACATTTGTGACCTTCGGCTTTTCTGAAGAAAATTGTTGGAGAAATCCAGGAAAAATATTATTTTTTCGATACAGTGTTGCCAAACATGTTATTTTTCAATTTTAAAATTTAAAATCGATTTTTCGTCGAATGAGTATATTTTGATTTCAAAAATTTTGATTCCATCGTGTTTATCAGGCATTTTCCAATCGACAAAGCTTAACTCCCCGAGGTCTTTTTGGCCGTTCCAGAGATACAGCGTTTTTAAGCTTGAAAACCGTTTTTCTCTATTGTATAAAATAAGTCCAATTTACAAGTTTCGCTAAGAAAACATTATTCGATGCATTTTAAACGTAATTTGGGCTGATTTAGACAAAGGAGAATAGAAAACTATTTAAAAATAATAATATGACAGTGTTGCCAGTTTATCAATTATGGGTTTATTAGAATGGAATGGATAACAATAAAAAGATATATCTATGTTTCAAAGTGGTTTTTATTGGGCAGACATTTTACTCAACTGATGCGTTTCACCCAAATACTCCCTCCTAGTAAATTATTTTAATTCATTACGGACACCTCGCGATAATGGCGATCGAACGCGGTGATAATGAAGACGTTGTTGGCTGGCGCGCGCGGCCGGTGGTGGTAGAGGTGCTGACCCGTGAAATTACGCAAGATTCGTGGTGGTAGCACAATCCAAAAATAGGGGCAGTACTGTGATGACAGTTCTGCCACACTGACTGGATTGGGGAATCCTTTCAGCCGTCAATCTTCATTTTCCGGCTCAATGTCAAATCCACCGGAATGGTTGCCATCTCTTTCTCTTATGGGGTCTTATGGGGTCCTGATGAGATGCTTATCGAGTGATGTGAATGTCTTGATCGGCTGATAAATGGTGGATACGGAGGTTCCTTGTGCTGAGTCCGAATCGGGAAGGTTGCGCGATGCAATCAGTTGAGGTGACAGATAGTCCCCATGACATTTGTGATATGTATTGTGAGAGGGACATTGTTTCGTGAAAGAACTGACGATGCGTAATGTTTCTTTTAATTTTGGCATGAAGCCAATGGGATGCACACTCAGTCAATTTCATTTTAGAAAGAAAGGAAGAAAGAAAGGTACGAAGGAAGCAAAGAAGGAAGGAAGAAAGGAAGAGTGGAAGAAAGGAAGGGAGGTGAAAAGCAAGGAAGAAAGAAAAGACCGAAGGAAGTAAGAAAGGAAAGAAGAAAGGAAGGAAGAAAGAAGAAAGGAAAGAATATAAGAAGAAAGAAAGCGAAGAAATGAAAGAAGTAAGCAAGTAGGAAGTAAATAAGAAAGGAAGAACGGAAAGAAAAAAGGAAGAGAGGAAGGAAGCAAGGAAGGGAGAAAGGAAGAAAGAAGGGAGGTAAAGAAGGAAGTAAGGGAGAAAGAAAGAGGAAAGGAAGGAAGAAAGAAAACATGGAAAGAAAGAAGAAGGAAGAATGTCGAAAACATATTAGAACGATGGACAAAATGTAGGTTTCACATTCGCTTGTTTATGAAAATAAAAAAAAATAAAAAAATAGGAAAGTTTATTGCTTATTTGCTAATGTACAACTTGTTTGGTTCACGGAATTGTGGGTGAAAAAAAAATCACACCCATGATTTTTTTTTATCGATCGCACCCAGTAGTAAGGCGACCATGCGTGAGATGATGCTTCAATGCCGCTTGCGTATGTAGGCACTTTCCGCAACAACAACTTTACTTCTGTTTACCCGACGATTTTTTTTCTGTAGCTCTTCAATTGTTTCACCCATGTTAGCAACACTTCCTGGCTGCATCGCGAAAAAATCGAAATAAATCAACCCCATTAGCATAAACCGTGATGCAAAACTTGGTATGAATACGTTTTCCTCCTGCCTTCTAGTAGGCAATAGACAACCAATGCATTCGAAGACGACGACGGGTGGCGAATGATTCACTCTCATTCATGGACCATTGTTCATCGCCATCATCGGAAACCCATCATAAATTCCACCCGAAGATGCAAGAGTAGTACTCAGTACAAAGTTTCAATAAATGCTTTTCTTTCGACAGATTTCCTCGGAGGCTGAGCGGCGGAAAGCTTCTGACATTCGAGTGCAAAGGGACCTGCACGAACTACGATTGACTCAACTCACCAAGTCTGCCAAAAGCGAAATCCAACGACTGGTAAGTGTGCTTTGTTGTGTGTTGTTGGGAGAAGGAATGGAAACGATGGACATTTTTGTGGTTTACCGAAATGCTTCAAAGGTTAGGCTTCGTTAGCTTACTCAACGTGCCTTTAAAATACATGGTGGAGCGTGGCCATTTTCCATTTTGATGTTCTCGGGTGCAAATCAATTTACAATGCATATTACAAACGCTGCAATGGCATGGCATTGATGTCGCAATTTTTTCAGAAAATATAAAAAGATATTAATTTTGTATGCTTTTAGAAGTTTATGTCACTGGAATAATCACCTGAAAATATCTTTGGTAAAGGAATTGCTAAAAATTATTAAAGATTCCCAGTCATAAACTGACATTGTGAAATCAAAGCTGGTTACTCAAGATTTTCAGATTTCAGCGTCCCCAATACTGGTAAGCCCTTGCGAAAACGACTACAATATTGTGTGCTATGTACATATTTGGAATAATTTTTCCAATTTAGACTATAGTTCTTTAAAAATGATTAAAATTTAAACAGCAAAACTTATTTCACTTAAAGGCAACATTTGGTGAAATAGCGGACAAACGGTTTAGTTTATCTCGTTGTAAGATAAAGTTTAAATAATCAAAGATTCAACTTTTTCAGGTTACTTTGGATTACAATATTTTACAAAATTACTTTTCAACGTACTTTAGTTCAATTATAGTTTTTGAATTTCCAATGAACTCGAAGCACAATGAATTGATGTGATGCACCTCCTTTGGCAGACATTTAGACCAGTGACTTCTGGGGATTTTTTTATTATCGTACAAATTGGGTCAAAGGGTCTCAGATTTTCATGAAACTTTTTCCACAGGATGGTGGATGGATATATGAACAAAAAAAAAAATTGAGAAAAATTCAGGGTCGCCTATTTTCCCGGAAAACTCAGGTGGAAATTGTTTCTTTTTCCCTGACACTACTTACTTTGAAAAATCATAACTCAAGAACGAAGCATCATAGATACCAAGTTTTTTTTAAATAAAAGCAAATTTTCTCAAAAATCCAAAAAACTATGAACTGGAGAAAGTTTTCCACAAAATTTTACACAGTTGAGAAAACCCGTGAAGAAAAGCCGAAAAAAATATGCCCGAACTCGTGGAAAATTTTCTAAAAAGCTCTAAGCTTTCGTTTTTGAGTTATGGCCAATTTTGCTGAAAAATGTCCAAATGTGCAATATAAGCCTTTTCATGGAAATTTTTGGAATGCACATTTTTCTTTCCTGAGTTAAGGCCAATTTTGTGGAAAATGACCATGTAAGCCCATATTATATGGTAATTTTTCACAAAATTGGCCATAACTCAGGAACGAAAAAAAAATACATGCCAAAAATTTCAGCGATCAATGCTTATGAAATCACCGTCTCAAAAAAAAACTTTTTTTTAAATTTTCCTCGAGTTCGGACATAGTTTTTCCTGCTTTTCTTTATAAATTTTCTTAACGGTGAAAAGTTTTGTGGATTTTTTTTCAGTTCTGAAAAAAAAAAACTTTGTTTCTACGATGCTTCGTTCTTGAGTTATGATTTACCAAAGTAAGTAGTGTCAGGGGAAAACAAACAATTTCCACGTGAGTTTTCTGGGAAAATAGGCGACCCTGAATTTTTCTCAATTTTTTTTGTTCATATATCCATGAGCCCCGCTTATGAAAAAAGTTTCATGAAAATCTGAGACTCTTCGGCCCAAACCCGTACGGTAATAAAAAAAATCCCCTTCTTTCCGGATGCCAATCAAAATATGGGGGTAGACTTGAACACCAAAAACCTTTTTTTTTTGAAAATGTGGAGACGCCTAATGTCCATTCCTTTGTAAATTTGTCGAACCATTTTTTTAGGGATTGATTCAAGAGTTCCTCCAGGAATTTTTCTTGGGATTTCTTCAGAAGTTTCTCAAAAAATGTCTCAAAAGATTCTTCTTTGAAAAAGTTCACAGATTTCTCCAGGATTTTTTTGAGGTGTTCCTCCAAGAATTCTTTGATTAAAAAAAACTTGTTCAAAAAGATTGTATCGGAAATTCGTACGTGTTTTCTTTCGGAAATTTCTAAAGGAATTCATGAATTTTATTAAAATTATGGTAGTTCTCCAAGAATTCCTCTAAAAATTTTCTGAGAATTTGTTGCTTCAGAGGGTTTTTAATGTCATTCCGGCAAAAAATATTTACAGTTTCTAGAAATTCCGGCGAAAGTTCCTTCGTAGATTGCTTCATAGATTCTTGCAAGGATTTATCTATGGATGCTCGTTCCATTTTTTTCAGGATTTTTTTTCCAAATTCTTTCATACATTTATTATTTTTGGATGTTTTCAAGAAATAGTTCTAAGAGTACATTCATTTCTTCCAGGTATTCCTCTAGAGATTCCGTGAGAAAGTTCTTTTTTTCAGAAAGTGATTCGTTGCAGAATATCTCCAGGACTTAAGTTTAAAAAAAATCAGCAGGACTTAATTATGCTCATGCTTTAATTATTTAAAGCATTTCTACTGAGCATCTCCAGGAGAAGGGCATAGGGCGTAGGGCTAGCTTAAGAATGTTTTAAAGGTTCATTTCCTCGGAATTTCTCTAAAAATTCATTTAATTTTTTTCAGAAATTTCTTTAGAAAGTCGTCCAGGAGTTTTCCTTGGAGATATTTCCAAATCTCCTCCAGAAGTTTCTCATGAAATTATTTTTGGAATTCCTTCAGAGATATCTCAGGAAATTTCTTCAGATATTCGTCCAAGCATTTTCCCAGAATTCCTCCAGAGGTTACTTTAGAAGTTGCTTTCAGTAATTTGTTGTGCAATTTCTGGAAGAATTGCTGGAAAAATCTCTGGATGAATCTCTGAACAAATCCCAGGAGATATTTCAGACAGAATTGCAGTAGAAATTTTAAAATAAACCTCTATAGGAATTTCCGCCGGATTTTAAAAGGAGAATTTTACAAAATAGGAAACCTTTGCTGATTTTTTAAAGGAATCCTTAAAATATCAATCCATGGAGGATTGACTAAAAGAATCACTGAAAGAATTTTTGAAGGAATACTTGGGCAAACTATTTGCGACTCAAAGATATTTCATAAAAAAAGAAGAGTTACTGGAGAAATCCTTCAATAGAGTGCCTTAAGGGCCTTCTTAAAAAATCCTGCAGGAATCCGTGAAATCTCTGGAGAAATTTCCAATGTCATTGCCATATAAATTGTTTGGAAATATTACTGGAGAAAGGCCAGCATCACTAAAAAAAAAAAAACTTAGAGGTATCCCTGGAAGAAATGCTGGAGGAATTTCTGAGGAATAATACGTAGGACTACTACTGGATCTCAAGAAATAATCTGAATGAATTATTGTAGGGATCTCTGCAGGAGTTCCTGCCTGGATCTTTGAAAGCAATAATACGAAATTCCATGGAGGTTTTCTTGATGGATTTTGCGGATAAAACCCTGATTTTATTTCTGGAGATAGGGTGACAATGGGTATTAGCGGCAGGTTTGTTCTCTCCGTCATGGGGGGTTTTTGTCAGCCAAATTGCCTGAAAATTAACTATATAATTCAGCTAAGTTGGGAAGGATTTGAGACCAACTCTGAGTTCAATAGGTTTCAAAAAAAACCCTTAGACCAGGGGTTCTCAAACTTTTTCAGCTTGCGACCCACTTTTGATTGTTGCAGTATTTGGCGACCCACCAGCATGTATTTCCATAACGTGTCATTTTTTGAAAATTAGGACTGCTTTTTCAATAAATGCATATGATGCATTGCATTGCTTTCACAGGTTAACTTACGTCACGTAGTACTTAATCTTACCATTTTTTTTTGTTTTTTTTTTTTTCATTTTATGCTCTCTTAGTGTTTTTTTTTAATGTCAAACTAGGTTAAGGTACCCAAGTAATCAGTATCAGTAAATTCTGTGTCTCAAAGATTTGGGACAAGCTTGCCGGTTTCTTATAAAAATATTAGTCTGGCTCCATGAACAACTACAGAACACCATAGATTTTAGTTGTTGAAAATATAGGGGCCATTACCTATATGTATCTGCAGCACTTAAAAAAATCCTTCAGAAAGATACGAAAATTATTCGATTTTTTCAGTTTTCACGTGATTTTTTTTAAATACATCAAAAAGATCGGCAGGTGGGTAAACATCATGCAGAGATATTAGAATAATAGTTCTGCTGGATGGTCTGATAAGTTCTGATTTCTGTGAAAGTTCAGATTACCGAAATTCAACAGAATTTTATCAAGCTAAGCTGTGCCAAAGTTCGATTAAAATAAACAGATAATTTGATGAAGATCACCAAACGTTCGTTGTTCTCCTGTCGAAATTTGTCTTTTTTTTTGTTGATATTATGGTATTTTTTTCTGACATTCTAACTACTGGACTTAGTTGAAAATCTTATTAAAGAAGCTAACTGCAAGCAACAACTTGAACTTATTTTTTCCCGAACACAAGGAAATTTTTTTTTTCAGAATCTCAAACCTTTTGATTGAAAACACAAAGCTTTAGAAACAATTTCAGAATCCAGAGAGTAGTTTTAATATTCAATTTCATCCAAAACCTAAATTCTAGAAATAATTTTGCCGATTATTCAAGAGAGTGTTTGTAAATTAGAAAATGGATGACAATACCATTTGACATAAAATAATTAGGACAATCATTACTATATCGCCAAAGTCTTCGCGACCCACCAAAAATCAGCCCGCGACCCACCAGTGGGTCGCGACCTATAGTTTGAGAAACGCTGCCTTAGACGAAGAGAACAAAACGGCCGAGAATAGGTAATTTCCCCTATTTCGAATGAAATTTTTGAAGAAACTCTCGTAAGAAAACTGTGGAAGAGTTCGTGAAGAAGTGCCTGTACGATTTCCTGAAGGTACCACCGGAATATTTTTTGAAAAAAAAAAACACGCTAGCTGAAAGAATTTCTGAAACAATCTTTGCGAGAACTTCTGAATACGGAGATGAGCCAGCCTAGGGCTGAAAATCTAAATAATAAAGAAATATATAACTTTTGTATCCCTGGAAAGGTGTCTGATTCCTTCAAAAGGATTTTCTAAAGGATATCCTAGAATAATGGCTGTAGTAATCCCAGGAGAAGTTCCAGGAGAAATTTATAGAAAACTTCCTGAAAGAATTTTGGTGAAATTCCTGAAGAAATTATCTGAATGAAGGGGTCCTGGAGGATTACCTGAGGGTTTTTTTTAAAAACTCCTTGAAATCTTTTATGACTGATTTCCTAAAGTGATTTCTGAAGATTTCTGTAGTGCAATTTTGAATCCATAGAAGATTTTCCAAAAGAGTCTCTGCAGATTTTTTTTAAAGAAATCCCTGGAACAATTTTGAAAGAAAACTTCGGAAGATGTTCTAAGGAAATCCTTTTCGAAATATTTGAAGGTATTTTGAACATTTGACTGAAACTAAATGGAATTAAATCTCTATTAGTATGATGCCAGGAAAATACTCGAATCTGTGGTTTGCCAAGCACCAAATCGAATCGTTGCTCTTTTTTAAATGATTATTATTAATTTGATTGTTTTATTTTTTACTTTTCTTATTTCTTATTTTTTTTTGATTTTCTGAATTAATAATTCTCTTTGAGCATTGGGGAAATTTTTGTTCCAAACCGTACTACGCCAGCGAGCTGTTTCCAAGGTGATGCATTGGGAATGTTAACTACTTTTTCGACATCTTTAATGTGAATTTTCAAAACTATTATGGGAAAGTCGGACTAATTCTTAACCCTAGGTGTGCATTAGAGCCATTATGCACTATGTCAGCGGGATGAGTGTCAGATAATGCACGAAGAAGGTTAACCATGAATAATCAAAGTTTTTTTTAATGAGAAATATATAAATGTAGTTATTGATTGGTCTATTGCATTTACAACAGTTTTAATCGCTCGAAAATGAATTATTCTGGGACATTTTGATTTTTTATGAACTCTTTGATTTGTTGTGGAAATTGTTTAATATTGCTTCACAACCTATTTATTTATCGGTATGTTTTATTTTTAAACTTTATTTTTCTATTTTTTATGTTTCGTTTATATTATGACTCCATCATAATTCACATATTTTGTAATAATTTCGCATTAAAACAAACGAGTTACGACCTATGATTTTAATGCTATACTCGTTACAATTCAAAGTCCTGTAATACATTCTAATTTTTCAAACAAAAAAGGGACAGTCTTTCATAAACATATTGCGCCGAGATGAACCAGCCCAGGGCTGAAAATCTCGTAAATAAAGATAATAATAATAAAAAATCTCTGGAAATTGGAAAACTTCTGAAGAGATTTCGAAAGATCGGAGGAATTTGGCACTCTCAGTCTTACAAAATCAAACGATTTATTTTAATCTGCTTAATTTTAAGAGTAGACGATCTAGACGAAACAATGAAAGTAGCAACACACAGGGTTAAGAACTAGGCTAAAGCTCAATCAATTTCACCATTTTGAAACAGTCGTTGGTTAGATCAAGTAGTACTGTGAAAAGTTGATGGAAAAAGTTACCACAAAATCACCACAAAAGTAGGCTTAAACCATAAAAGTTTAATTATGTTGACCACTAATTTAATTTAACCCTTAGAAGCCCAGATCATGACCAACCGACAACCACAAAAACAGACAATTTAGGACGAAAACGATAGACCAAGTAAGACTAATTTAAGATCCCCTGAAGTGTAATTGTGACCAACCAAAGCCCTCTTTTTCAAACATAGTTTTCCCTTGAAAAAGGCCACATCCCATGGCCGAAACGTCGGGCAGATTAAAATAAATCGTTTGATTTTGTAAGACTGAGAGTGCCAAATTCCTCCGATTATCATAGTTCCAGTCGTTCGCCAAAAACAGATTTCGAAAGAAATTCCCGGAAATATTTTCGAAGGAGTCACTAATGCATTTTCTGAAAGAAATCTTGAAAGAATTCACAAGAAGATGTTATCTTTTTTTTCTCCTGGAAAACAAACCTTAGAATACTAAAGAAGTCTCTAAAGATGCATCAGAAGGAATCTCTGAAAAACAATTTAAAACGAATCAATAGAGGAATTTCTAGTTGGATTTCTGAATGAACTTTTTAAATGAATTATTGGAGGAATTTCCTAAGAAATCTTTATTTAAACTCCAGCATAAATCTCTGAAGGAATACTTATAAAAAAAACCGCTTGAGGAATATCTGAAGCAATTCGTTGAGAAATGATCCGTTAAAATTTCTGAAAGAATCACTTGTGAAATGTTTAGAGGAATTCCTGAAATAATCTCACATGAAAATCCCCACAAAGATTTTGGGGGAATTCCCAGAGAGATAACTGAAAAAAAAACAAATTGATGAAACCTTTTCAATATTCCTTTAACTTTTGAGATATTTTTAAAGAAATTTCTGTACAAATGCCTTGGTTCTGAGATTCAGAAAAAAAAACTGAGGAGATATTCCTAGAAATATTCTTGAAGGAAATCCTGGCGGAATGTCTGAGAAAATACAGTAAAGAATAAGGCAGACAATTAAACGTTCCATATTAAATACAAAATTTCCCATAAATTATTCGAAAAGTCCCAGTGAAGAAACAGGGGTGTAAGCAGTAATAAATAACAAAAGTTCCATAAACAAATAAAAAAATGCATAAATAAATCAAAAGTTTCCATAGATAATTGATTTTAGAGCAATTATAAACGTCAACAATGCAATGAATAAATCAAATGTTGCAATAAAAAAAGCTATATATCCCACCAAATAACTACGAATTTTCCATAAACAAATCCGATTTTTCCATAATAAATTAGAAAATTCACAATAAAAAAATATATCAAAAAAGCAACAAAAATTCAAAAAATGCAATAAAAAAATTACGAAATTACCCATGAAAAACGAATGCAGGAAAATATTAGACAGTGAAATGCTGGATCGCACTTATATGACTGAAAAGCCTGCGTAGCTATGATTGCAATTTACCGAGCAATTGCTTGCTGTCCGAACTCGCTATCGCTCGTCGGACCTAAAAAAGGGATAATATCTATGTTTGCATTATACCGGGCAAATTCTTGGATCTTTGGTTTGCCTTGAACTGAATTGATGCAGTTGCGGTGCATCGGATATGGGAAACTTCGGCGGCCTTCAGCCGCCTTAGTTCCTCAATCGTCTATGCGGCTTCGCCGCATGGTCTATATCACGAGCAGAAGAAAATAACAAGTGAATAACATGTCAAGGTATTTATCTTAAATACTACTATACCTTGATATACCCTTCATTAGGTGGTAATAAGAGGCAAAATAACAAAAACGAACACCAAAATTTTGTATAAATAACACCTACAAAATAACAAGTCTTGTTATTTCAATAATGAATGCATACCTAAAGTTTCAAGTGCTGTATTTGGTATCCCAAAGTTATTGAATAACAAGTTAATAACATTTCTTGTTATTAAATTTTCATTTGTTCGATGACTTCATGATGTAATAGCAAATTTTGTTCTTCGCTAATTTTTATTGCTAAACCAACAAATACTACATCAATACCAAACTCTGCTCAAATATCTCCAACTGTTATTGTGATGTTCTCATAACATTTCGTAGAATAACGCAGCAATAACAATTTTAGATATTAGAGCAGAGGTTGCTCTTCGCATGGTATTTGTAAGGTATGCCCTTCTGCTCGGGATCCCTTTCGTGACGGAGCACAAAAAATTGAAATCTCCATACAAATGGCTCAACTTTGGCTCTCAAGAACTCTTAGATTTTCCTACAAAACAACAATTATTTTACCTCATTTGAAAGAACTACTCTTTATCTTTCGATTTCTAGCTTTGACTACCTGGACAAATCGAAATTGAAAATTATGCGACAGACAAGACTTTTTCATGTTTTACGGTTTTTGTCCACTTTTTGTATATCTTGTTGTGGTGAATCTCACAGGCAACGCAAGCAAAAGTTTTTTTTACACTACCGCTCAACAGCACAATTGTGCTGGTTCGTCACGAAAGGGATATAATGTTTTGGCTCAAAATGCATTTACGTTTATCGCTCGTTTTTTGACATTTATTGGTAATATATTTTTTTGGTTATTGCACTTTTTGAATTATTTATTGCTTTTTCGATATTTTTTTATTGTGAATTTTCTAATTTACTATTGAAAAATCGAATTTATTTATGGAAAATTCGAAGTTTTTTGGTGTGAAAATCGGCTTTTTTTGTTGCAACAGTTGAATTATTCATTGCATTTTTGACGTTTTTAATTGCTCAAAAATCAATTATTTATGGAAATTTTTGATTCATTTATGCATTTTTTTTTAAGAAATTAAGAAATTTCACCAATTTTTTTTAATAGTGCGTTAGAAATCTCTTCAGTTAATTCCTCAGAACCACTCCAGAAATTCATTTAAAGATTTCTTTAGAAAATTCTTCATAAAGTTCTCCAGGAGTATTTTCTTGGAATATTTTTCAAAATTCCTCCAGAAGTTTCACATAAACTTCTTTTAGGAATTCCTTCAGATATACCTGAGGATATCCTTTCAGGTTTTCCCGCAACGATTACTCTAGGATTTCCTACAAAGATTGCTTCTGGAATATTAGTTCAGCAATCCTTCCGGAAATTTTCCAGAATTTCTTCAAGGAATCTCCACTCTAAAGTTATCTATTGGAGTTCTTAAAGTGGTTCCTTTAGAAAATGTTTAAGGGAATACTTCAGTAAACCAAAATTCCTCCAGTAATGTTTTGTGCAATTTCTGACAGAAATGCTGAAAAAATCCCAGGTGAAATCTTTGAAGGAATCCCAGGAGATATTACTGGCGGAATCGCAAACGCCATTTCAGAAGGAACCTTTGTAGGACTTTCAGCAGAAATCCCCGAAGGATTTTCTCAAGGAATTGTAGTTGGAACTTTAGAGGAATTTCCGTCACAGAAATCCCTTGCTGAATTATTTAAAAAAATCCTTAATTTGATATTTTAAATTCTTCAAAAGTTTGGGGTCACTCCCTCAAAAACATGTCATCTTGTTAGGCCCATATCTCCGTCAATTTGCGTTCGATTTCAAAACTCTAGATCTCAGTCAAAAGATAATAAGTCAAAGTAATTTTGAACATGATTTGGGTGAAACTTTTTCAAAAATGTTTGCATGTAAACTCAAGCTAAAGTTGCCAAATTTTCTATTTTTATTCAAAACAAATCGCAGTATTGCTGGAAAATGGGTGTGATTTTTGCAGAACTTGGCTAAAGATTCTAGACAAAAAGTTATTAAGTAAATTCACTCTTGATGTCATCGACCAAATGTTTGGGGTTGTGGAATTAGACGCAAATTGGCGGAAATATTTGCCCAAAAAAGGCATGCTTGAGGGGGTGACCCCAAACTTTTGATCGGGAGTGTACACTCCCGTGCAAAAGTTTGGGGTCACCCCCTCAAAAACATGGAAATGTTTTTCGGTCATATTTCAGTCATCTTTCATTTAATCCAGTCGTTCTCAGACTCTATCGAAAGATAAAGAATTGGGATTGATTCGTAGGTACTTTTCACAAATTTTATATGAATTTTTTTGCATAAAAAGTTTACCTAAACTCACATGTTTTTCCTAAATCTGTACGAAAAATAGTTTTGCGTGTAATTCAAAATGGGGTCGACCAAATTTTAAAATTAAAGTTGCATTAGAACCCTATTTCTATCCTCTTTGAGAGCCATTCACTAGATTTTAGCGGAAAAATTCATAACATAAATTAAATTATTGAGTTAGGTTTACAAGTCACCGTGCAAAAGTTTGGGGTCACCCCTTAGGATGGTGCATCGTGCAAAAGTTTGGGGTCACCTTCCAAATAAAGTCTGAGTCGGATTTTTGTTCAAATCGTCATTTCGTTTTGGTGCAACTTCAATTCTTTCTTTGATAGTTGAATGGCAAGACACAGAAATGATTATGAAATGTTCATATATTAAGTTTTCGACTAAGTTAAGGCGGAAAATATTATATAAAATCCATACTAAATCAGCTAAGTACGTTATATAAAGTGCCAAAGAGGATGGAAGTGAGATAAAAATGACTGATTCGCGAATTGTACCCTAATAACAATAGGTGTTATAACCACAAGCAAACCATTACCCCAAAATCCATAAGTTTAAGGAATGTTACATATTTTAATTTGAATGGCATTTTCATCAAAAAGTTATCCCTTTGCTTTGCACCAAAACACTAAATCTCGAATGTAATAGTACATTCGGAGAAATGACATTCATTGTAATGTTTTTTTTTGGGAAAATTGTGTATTTGTGGTTTTAACACTTACAGTTATATAGGGTAGAATTCACGAATTAGTCATTTTTATCTCACTTCTATCCTCTTTCGCACTTTATATAACGAATTTAGCTGATTTAGTATGGATTTTATATACTATTGTCTACCTTTACTTAGTCTAGAACTTAGTTTATGAACATTTCATAACAATTTCTGTGTCTTGCCATTTAACTATCATAGAAGGAATTGGAGTTGCACCAAAAAAATGACGGTTTGAATAAAAATCCGACTCAGACTTCATTTGGTAGGTGACCCTAAACTTTTGCACGGTGACTTGTAAACCTAACTCGACAATTTAAATTATGTTATGATTTTTTTCGCTAAAATCTAATAAATGGCTCTCAAAGAGGATAGAAATAGGGTTCAAATGCAACTTCAATTTCAAAATTTGGACGACCCAATTTCCAATTTCACGGAAAACAATTTTTCGTACAGATTTAGGAAAAACATGTTACATGTTTAAGTTTACCTAAACTTAAACTTTTTGTACTAAAAATTTCATATAAAATTTGTGAAAAGTACCTATGAATCAAATCTAACTCTTTATCTTTCGATAGAGTCTAAGAACGAGTGGATTAAATGAAAGATGACTGAGATATGGCCGAAAAACATTTCCATGTTTTTGAGGGGGTGACCCCAAACTTTTGCACGGGAGTGTATGTAGAATCCCTTAAGAATTTTCTGAAGAAGTCTCCATAAACATTCCTTGAAGGGATATCAGGGAAAACTTTTTGGGAGCTCCAAGGGAAGTTTTAGAAGAGTTCAAAAGCAAAATCCTTGAATAGAGTACCTGAAGGATATTGCTGGATGAATCCGAAAACTTTTTTGAGAATTTTCCATTGGAATTGCTGTAGAAATTGCTAGGAAACATTACTGGATAAATTTCTGAATCCGTAAAAAAATACTAGAAGTATCCTTGGAAGAAATGATGGAGGAATTTGGGGAAATATACGGTCGAATACTTCTGGAACTCGTAAGAAATACTGTATGATTTTTTGCATGAATTTCTGCAGCAGTTCCTGCTAGAATATATGAAAGAAATAATGCGAGAATACCTGGATTTTCTGGATGAATTCCTAAAGACATTCCTTCGGATATTTACAATGGAATTCTTGGAGAAATTCTCTGGAAGAATTGGGTTCTTTAGGGGTATCCAGGTTATTTCGGAATCTCTGCCCAAAAAAATGTTGAAATTCAAAATTTCATAATTTTTGGTGCAGGGAAACTATTTTTAAAATTCATTTAAAATTTGTATGGGAAAAAAATTCTTCGGAGTGAACTGTCATTTTATCAATTGAACTGTCATTCTATCTACGAAAATTAAAACGGTTTTGTTTATTTAACCATCAAAACAAAGAACTTTGAACGCAATAAAATCACGTTATACGCAGAAAAATGAACTCTTCGAATATATAACTTTTGGATCCCTGGAGAGACGTCTGATTCCTTTAAAAGGATTATCTAATGGACTTCCTGGCTGTAGTTATCCTAGGAAAAGTTTCAGGAGGAATCTAAAGAAAACTTCCTAAAATAATTTTGGTGAAAATTTTCAAGAAATTCTTATCGGCGTATCTGAAGGAAACCCCTGGAGAAATTGTCATTAAAATTATCTGGTAGAATTTTTGAAAGACTCCTTGACAGATTTTATGACTGAATTCCTGAAGTGATTTCTGTAGATTCCAGTAGTGCAATTTTGAAAGAAATTTTCTAAGAAAGTCTTTGCTGAAGTTTCTTAAGAAATCACTGGGAAAAAAGATGAAATATTTGCAAGATTTTCATCAAGCATTGTCCAATTATTCTGCAAGAATTACATCACGGAACTCTCTAATGCTCTTTCGAGGTTTCCTGCCAGGTTTTTTGAGGAATTTCTTCAAACGTTGCGTTAGAAATTGTTTCAGGAATTCCTCAAAATATTTTTTCAAGGTTTCTTAAAAAAAGTCCTCCACAAATATCAATAGATTTTTTTTCCAATATGTCGAGCAAGAATTTCTCCAAGAATTGCTTCAAAAATTTCTGAACGGTTAATTTTTCCATGGTTTATGTGAGAGTTCTTCCAAAGATACCTTAAGACATGTTTCTTGGAGTAATCAAATGCTGAATTAATCCTCGTAGGAATTCTAAAATGCTTCTTCCAGAAATTGTGAAAGCATCTTTGGCGGTTTCAAAGATTTTTTTGGAAGAAATTTCTTAAAGAAATTAATATTCTTGGAAAAGTTCCTGAAAGAATCGTTAGAGAAATTTTTGAAGAAATCCCACAGGAATTCCCCTAGTTATGCATTAATGATTTATTTATTTAAGAGCCGATGAAGGCATTCTTGAGCAAATTTTTGGACGATCGTTTGAGGAAACCTTAGTAGGTGAATAGTTTGAGAATTTCCTGATGAAATTCGTGAAGATTCTTTGGAGAAACTCCGGAAGAAATATTCGGAGAAAAACTTGTATGTATGAAGTACTATCACATCTTTGAAGAATTCGCTGAAAGAATCTTTGAAGGACTTCGTAAAAATCTTTGAGGGACTTCTTAAAAAAATCTCATGCAAATATCCTTAGGAAAAGTGTTCAATGTATTCTTGAAATTTATAGATACCTTTGTTGGAATTCCTTGAATAATCACAGCAATTTTTTTAAAGGAATTTTTGGAGGAATTCTAGAAACCTCTAAACAAATATTTGGACAAATACTTGATGAAAATTTAGAAGAATTTTTACAAAGGCTCCTCGAAAGAATTTTAAAAGTTTTTCTTTTACGGAAAGTCTCCTAAAAGAATAATAACTCTTGAAGAATCTTTTATGATTTTTTTTAGTATTCCTCCGATGACTTTTGAAGAATTCTTTAAAGGAACTTCAGAAAAACTTTTTGGAAGAATCCCTAGAGATTGTCATAGAGGAGCTTCTGTAGGAATGCCTGTAAGAAGTCTTAAGGATTTTATGAAGCAATTTTTCATGAAATCTTTGGAAGAATTTCTGAAAGGAATTCTTGGAGTAATTTTATTGAGTTACCCTTTACCGAATTCTTGGTTAAATTTGCAGAACAAACTATTGCAGAAATTCTTTAAGAAATTCTTGGTTGAATTGTTCAAAAAATTATCAAATTAATGTATGCAGGAATCTTTGATGAAATTTATGTAGGAATTCTTCGAAAAATTTCTTGGAATTCCTAAAAGAATATTTGAAGGAACATTCGAAAGATATTTGGAAAAAAAAATTGCTGCTGCAACTTATGAAAGAAATCATGCAGGAATTTTAGAAGGAATCTTCAAAGAAAATCAAGTAGACATTCTTGGAAATTTGCCTTGGTATTCCTTAATGACCTAACGAACTCCTGAGAAAATCCAAGAAAAAAATCCTGAAGAAATCACTGCAGTAGTTTCTAAAGCAACCAGTGCAAGAATCTCAGAAAAAATACATAAAACTACAAATAAAAAAAAACTGTAGTAATTTTTGAAAGATTTTCTAAAGAATTCATAGAAGATTTTCTGAAGGTATCCCTGGAGGAGTTTTTGAAGGAATTCATGGAAGATTTTCTAAAGGAAATATTGAAGAAATTTCTGAATTTTTTTTGGAGGAATTTCTTGCAAGGTTTCTTGAAGAATTCCTGGAGATTTTTTTTAGCAAGCCATGTAAGATATTCTGAAAGGAATGTTTAATGGCTTTTCTAAAAGAATTCATGCAACATTTTCGAAAACAATCTATGACAGATTTGCTAAAGGAGTTCTTGAAGAAATTCCGAGAAAATTTTTTTGAAGAAATTTCTGGAAGATTTTCCAAACCCCAAGAAGAACTTCCAAAGAAAACTTTGGGGGAAATTGTATAGGAATATATGGAAGCTTATATCAAGGAATTCCTAGAAAGAGGAATTTTAAAAGGAGCCCATTGAAAAAATCTTCAAAGTTTTCCTTTAGTAATCCATGGAGAAATTCCTGATTAAATCCTAGGAAAGGTTTTCTAAATAAATCCCTGGAGACATTCTGGAGGCTGGATGTCTGGAGAAATTTTTGAAGACACCCCTGGAAGTTTTTGTATAAAATCCTCGAAAACTTTCCGAAGGAATCTCTGGAGAGATTTCTGAAGAAATCTCCAGAGGAAGTTCTTGAAAAATTCTTCGAAGATTTTTTGATGAAATGCATGGAGAAATGCCTGCAAAAGTCTTTAAACTGAAATTCTGAAAAACTTCCCGGAATCGTTCGAGATATTTCTGGAGTAATATCTAAAAGAACTTCTTGAGGAATCACTGAAGCAATTTCTAAAACAATCTTCAAAAAGAAAATTTCTAAATCAATCTTTGGAGATTTTTTTCCTGAATTCGCGAAGGAATGCCTGGTGGAATCAGTTTCTGCAGGAATTTGATTTGAAATACTTTCTTGAATAAAAAAACGAAATAAATTTCTGAGAATTTCTGAATTAGCATCTAAAGGAATTTCTGGAGAATCACTGGACAAATTTCTAAAAGAATCCCTTGATGAATTTTCCAAATTTTTTTCTTAAAAAAGATTCTTTTGAACGAATTTTTGTAACGTGTCTGGAATAATTTCCAGTGGAATTTCTGCAGCAATCTCTTCTAAAACAATTTCTGGAAAAAAATTCTATAAAATTAAAATAATTTCAGAACTTTTTTTTTAATCAGATTTTTTAAAACTTAGAGCCCTACTTCGAAGTATCCCAAGAAGATTTTGAGAATGAATCTCTGGAGTGTTTTTAAATCTCTCAAAGATTTTCTTAAGGAATCTTTGAAAAAATAATCCAAAGAAAACTTTGGAATGATTTTTTTTACGAATCTGGAACCTAAACGGCAGTACATACATTGTGCAATGGCCATAATTCAATATGTTATGGTGCATACAATTATTTCCATGGTCAAAATATGTTTTACCATTAATATTTTTTTTGCACTGCTTCGATCAAATTTTAGACGGAGATTCCATTTTAAATCCTCAAAATATATCAAACATGACCACCACCGAAGCTGCTTAGGTATTTCTAGCCGGATGAGCCTTATTTATGAATGGCGGGACACCGATCCTATCAAAGCTTGTCTCGTTTGGCGCATGATGTTGCTGCTGCTGCTGCTTAAAATCTGTGTTGAGATGAGTCACTCCTGCCTAAATGTTTGGCGCTTTGAAATCTCTCACGAAAATCTTGTTTTAGTGGTGTATTGTTTCGTTTTATTTTCATCCATCCAAAGCTATCCCCGGAATTCACGTTTCGATTTATGACGGTTGATGGAAACCGTATTATTAAACGCTGCATGTTCTTCGTCTTCACAAACGCATTCGTCCCAACAAAGAGATTATATTTTTTTGGCGTAATGTACAAAATTCTTCAATTAAGCAAAATTATGAATGAACCTTATCGGTGAGGCAACTGCACAAAGCTGTAATTTGCCTGAGTTGTGCCCATGGGGCACATTTTACCATCCTCTGCGATCCATATGTAACAAAAAATCGCAAACCATAGGAATCCTCTGCGCAACAACCGTTTGGGATGGCCCCTGGCGATTTATGATTCTCTGGGTTAAGCAGAAGCAAAGCCCGAGAAGGAATCATCATCGGGAGATTTTTTAATGTGGTTTTGTTCTTTGCTTGCCTTGCTGCTTCATCGGTGAAGAAGATGAATGGTGCTCAAGGGTTTCGAGCTTTGCATTGTACGTCCCCAACCAACAAACAACCTCCCAAACGTAAGGTATATGTGCAGCACGCCCCAGACAGAATACCAAATTAGCTGACCCGAGCAGAAGAAAATATCAACAGCATAATAAAATATGTTATTTTGGCTTAATAACTGTATAATGGAATCAGTATTTTTTATGTTATTAGCATAACATTATGATGTTATAAACTTGTCTGTCATAAGCGGCAAAATAACATATATCATAACAAAAAAATGTTCCTGAAAGACTAATTCAATAACATGTTTTATTAGACCAATTACAACTTAATAACAGAATCTTTTCAACTTGTTACTGCTGTGTTATTCTTCACCACGTATTTGTACATTTTCTTCAGCAGAATAATAATTAAACTTGTTGTATAACAAAATATATAGTTGAAATGTTATCTTGTGTATATATCTCAATAACTTGAACATAACAAAATAAAATTGCCCAACAAAACATGTTATAAAAAGTATATATTTTGATTAGTTAACAATAACAAATTTTGATATAAAAACAGGCTATGTGATTCTGTTGTTATCAATCTGCTATTTTCCTCTGCTCGGGGACTGGTGACTGCTGCTGGCTGGACTGTGGCGGTGGTGAAGATGGGCCGGGTTGAATATAAGTACCTCGAATTGCCCGCGATTTGTGCTGTGTGCATGCCAAGTTTGCCCGGAGGCAGATTCTCACGCCTCTGTCTTTGCAGTTAGCCTCCACACGGGATGCAAGGGATTTTGCAGGATGGGAGTGGAGGGGTTTTTGTAGAAGAGGGTATGTGGAATTTAATGTTCCTTATGAATGGAACATTTTGCTTATCTGACTGATGGTGGGGAGTGTTCGGAATATATAGGGGTAGAATCCTATTCATTCTTAGTGGATTGGTAGTATTTTAAACAAGAATATGACCAAGATCAATCAGATATTGGAATGAATCATTGTTTTTTTATTATGCTAATTTATTGACCCATTAAAACTATGTCTTAAATACCACTGGTACCGGTAGCCTTCTCATTCTTCTCGGCGTAACGTCCCGATTGGGACAAGGCCTCCTCAGCTTAGTGTACTATGAGCACTTGTACAGTTGAGAGCTTTTTCTGCCAATAACCATATTCCATTTGTTTACCTGAGTAGCATTGGGCAAATCTGGCTGAGACATCGGTTTTTATGAATCGATTCGAATCGGATCAGATAATCGATTCACCGATATAATCGAATGTTTTGAATCGATGTTTTCACATCGATTCGATATTATAAAAAATACAAAACTATGAAATGATTCGTTTAGTGTATATAGTTCAAGTTCAAGATATGTTTTATTTGTCTTAATAAATTCAATATCAACATTTGAGATTGCACATCGAACATTTCGCAACTCTGACTTGAAAATGGAAATAACGTGGAAGCAGTGCATTCTGAAAAAAAAGGAATTTTAATATTTTTGAATCGAAAGAAAAAATCTGAGATCCTAAGATTCCCCAAAACTCTGAGAAGTATTTCAATATAGTACTGAGATAAATTCCCGCAGATTGCTGATAGAAACTTTCCCAGGATCTTTAAAGAGACTCCTCCAGAATTCTAAAAGGAGTTCCTCATGAATTATTACTGAGATTTCTTCAGAATGCTGAACATTATTACAACAGAATCCTGAGCGACATTATCTAGAAAAGAACGCAAGACTCTTCCGGTATCTTGGTAGGAATTCTCTTGTACTAAGCACTGAAATCTTTTAAGAATTTTCCTAGAATCATAAGAGAGATTTCTCCATATCTATGAGAAGAATTGTCTCAGAACTCCGATATGAATTCTCCCAGAATCCTGTGATAGATTGTCTAAAATCCTAAGCGAAGCTTTCCCTTTGAATTCTCCTAAAATGCTCCAGAATCCTAAGAGGAATTATCCGGAATTCCAAGAGAGGTTCTTCCACATTCTTGAAATAAATTCATCTAGAATACTGAGAGAGATTCTCACAATACTTAAAAGAAATGACCCAGAATTCTGAAAAAGGTAGCTTAGAACCCTAACACTGGGCGGGATTGCCAAAGAAACCTGTGATATACTCTCACAGAATTCTGAGAGAAAGGATTCACCTGGAATCCTGAGAAGAATTCCTCCTGTATCCTTTTAAGTATTCTCTCAAAATTTCTTTAACATCCTGAATGGATTCTCCCTGGAAGGGATTATGAATACTTCTAGAATGGACTTCCCGGTATCCTGAGAAGGATTCTCTGGAATTCTGAGAGGTATTCCGAAACAAAACATAAAAAACCCCTCACATTCCTGAAAGTCATTCCCCGCAGAATCTTTGGAAGGACTTCCCTTAACTCCTGAAAGAGATTGTCCTAGAATTCTGCGAGTAATTCTTCAAGAATACTTTACATTATTACACCAGAATCTCAAGAGAATCTTCCCATGATCATGTCAAGGAATTTCCCTGATTACTAAGAGGAATTCTCCCAGAATTCTGAAAGGATAACTCTGAAATGAAGACTAGACTCTAGAAAATATAGCCCAAGAATCCCAAGGATTTCTCCAGTCATCATGATGACGGTGATTAACCCAGAAAGCCGATTTTTCAGATAATCTTGTGAAGTGTACCCACAGAATACTTAGTGATATTCACCAAGAATCTTAAAAGGATCTAACGCAGAATCCTGAGAAGGATGCCTCTAGAATGTTATATGGGATTTCAGAATCTTGAGAGGAATTTCGCCACAATTCTGAGAATACTGCGTATGATTCTTCAGGAAGTCTGAGAGGAGTTTCTGAGAATGCTGAGAAATATTTCATCAGAATTCTGAGTGGGATCCTAAGTGAGAACCTCCCAGAATCCTTAGAGGAATCAACCCAGATCATCTTAGAATCCTGAAAGGGGTTTCACCCTTGTTAGGGAACCCTGGTAGAGAATTCCCCAAAATCCTGAAATAATTCCCTTAGAATCCAGAGATTCCCTAAAATTCTAATAGGTATTCCCATATAATACAGCTGAGAAAAATCCTCCAGAATTTCTAATGGGACTCTTCCATAACACTGAGGATTTCTCTAAAATTCTGTGAGAGATTCCTTCAAAATGCTGTAAATTATCACACCAGCATCCTGACAATCCTTATTCCAAGAAAGACTCTTCCAATAAGAATTCTAACTGAATTCTATCAAGGTTTTCCCTACCATCCTGGGAGAGATTACGCCAGATTTCTGAGATTGATTCTCTCAGAATCTTTAGAGGAATTGTTACAGAATCATGAGGGATTTCCTCAGATTCCCGAGATGGATTCTCCCTGAATCCTGTAATAGATTGTCTCAGAATCCAAAGAGAAGTTTTTCTTCGGGATTCTCCCAGAATGCTTAGACGGATATCCCCAGAACTCCCTGGCGGATTCTCCTAGATCCCTGAGTGAAATTCTCCTGTAGTATAGCAACACATCCAGTTAGAATCCCGAAGGAGATTGCCCCAGAACCCTGAGAGGGATTCTAAGATTTACTTAGACTCCTGGTAGGAATTTCCTGGATTATATGGACCCTCGATTTTATGTACATTTTTGAATGGTAAATTCTACAGTGCATTCTGAAAAAAAAAAACTTCAAAAACGCTTCAACATCCTCTCAAAAAATCGATTAACCGGAACAAAAACATTAATGTTGCGAACATCGATTCAAAATTTCCCAACACTATACCTGAGGCAGGCTCGAAGATACTCAATGCCAAAAGAAGGCAAGAAAATTTTCATTACAAAAAGTTCGCAGACCCTTTTCTCCTGCGATTCCTTTATTGATTCCTTGCAGGACTGTTTAGTTGTTGCTTTTCAATGTTTCGTGTGGGATCCTCCCAGGATTTCAATGGGGGTTTTAATGTATTTCAAGTATAATTCCAAAGATGCCCTCAAAAATGCACTTGTTTTTTATTCACTGGTTCCCTAAATAATTCCTGCAAGCTTTTTTTGTTTCTGCAGGTTTTCTTTCCTTTAGTTTCTTCAGGTGGTAGTTTAAGGATTTTTGTGTACAAATCCCTTTATAAACTGCATTATAAATTTTCATGAAAATTCCTTCAGAAAATCCTCCAGCGATATCTCAGAAATTTATTTAGAGGTTTTTTTCAAGAATTCTTCCAGTACTTTTGTCTGCGATTCTACAGTCATTTAAAAAGAAAACCCTCCAGAAATTCTCCTACGGATTCTAGGAATTCCTCCAGAATTTTTCCAAGCATGTTTCCTTTGAATTACTGTCAGAGTTACTCCATAAGTCTCTCATTGTTTTTGCCTTTCTCCAAAAATGACTTATTGATAGAAGGCCCGGAGGGTCGAGTCACATATACCAATCAACTCAGCTCGACGAATTGAGGTGATGTATGTGTGTGTACAAAATAAACTCACATCACTTTTTGGTAGTAAACCTCATCCGATTTTTATGATCAACGGTTCTTTCGACGCGGAATCGGGTCCCATTGTTTCCTATTGAAAATGATTCGTATCGGTTCAGCCGTTCCGGAGTTATGGCCATTTAGGTGTTCCGGATCGGTACCCCAAGGAGGGGCCAGATATGAAAATGCCACAAAACCATGCATGCGACATATCATACCGTGGCTTTTTCGATAACCTGACGAACGGTAAGCAGGAAAATACTCTCAGTCCATATCTGAACCAGTAGTATTCCGGAATCGGTTCCGGATGTCCCGCCGGAGGTGACCAAATATAAAAGTGAGCCAAATCCATGCATGCGACACATCAAATAGCGGCTTTTTCGATAACCTGATGAACAGTGAGCATGAAAATAGCCTTTGACCCAGCAGAGACTACTGATAGTGTTCCGGAACCGGTTTCGGGTGCCCCGCCGGAAGTGGCCAAATATAAAATTGAACCAAACCCATGCATGCGCATCTCTATAGATAACCTGATGAACGGTTAGCAATAAAATGGAATCAGACTATATTTAGGAAAACCAGTACCGGTTCCGTGTGTCCCGCCGGAAGTGGTCAAATGTAGATGGGAACCAAACCCATGCATGCGACACATTAAATAGCAGCTTTTTCGATAACCTGAAGAACGGTAAGCATGAAAATAGCTTTAGATCACAGCAGAGACTACCGGTAGTGTTCCGGAACCGGCTCCGGATGTCCCGCCGGAAGTGGTCAAATGTGGATAGGAAACAAACCCATGCATACGACACATTAAATTGCAGCTTTTCCGATAACCTGAAGAACGGTAAGCAGGAAAATAGCCTTTAATCACAGCAGAGACTACCGGCTGTGCTCCGGAACCGGCTCCGGATGTCCCGCCGGAAGTGGTCCAATATAAAAGTGAACGAAACCCTTGACCAAACCCATGCATGCGACACATCAAATAGCGGCTTTTTCGATAACCTGGTGAACAGTAAGCAGGAAAATAGCCAGCAGAGACTACCGGTAGTGCTCTAGAACCAGTTCCGGATGTCCCGCCGGAGTGGTCAAATGTAAAAGTGAACCAAATCCATGCATCCAACACATCACATCGCGGCTCTTTAGATAACCCGATGAACGGTTAACAAGAAAATGGCTTCAAACCATATTTGAGACAACCAGTAGTATTCCGGAATCGGTTCCGGGCGTCTTGCTGGAAGTGGTCAAATGCATATAAGAGACAAACCCATGCATGCGACTTATCAAACCAAGGCTTTTTCGATAACCTGATGAACGGTTTACAAAATATAGTCTCAGATCCGTTTTGTATGTCCCGCCACAATGACCAAAATGTAAAATGAATCAAATCCATGCATGCACATCAATTTTCGGCTTTTCAGAAAACCAGTTGAACAGTTAGCAAGAGACTAGTCTAAGACCATATTTGAGACAATAGTTACAGTCTTAGAACCGGTTCCGGGTATCTCACAGGAAGTGATAAAAACAGTGAAAAAATCAATGCAAGCGATAAATATGTGTAAGTGAACAAAATATTGACAAAACTGATGCAGGGTTATCAAATCACATCCTCTCATATTCCTGAGGTGTAAATATACGGTAGAATGGGGGTTCCATGAGAAAATTGAAATTTAATCGCATCATCCTCGAGCAAAGTTTTTCAATCCCCTTCTGCGTCTAAAATTGCTGCGCAAAATTTTGATCCGACTGATTCCTCCTCGCGCTCTGTGATATGGTTCTAATTTGAATTGGATTTCAAAAAAAACTAGCTGTACCCGGCAAACTTTGTCTTGCCTACTGCGTTTTTTGACGTTTCGAGTCCCTAGCCAACGTTCAAAATGTATGAAAACCCGATTTTCAAAAATTCTCAATTTTCCCATGTTTTAGGCTTCATAAACCTTCCTTGGGTGAAAACTAACAGAACGAAACTAAGACGACCCAAATCGGACCACCCGTTCACAAGTTATGCGCGGTCCCACGTATGCCACTGCATTTATATATATATATATAGATTTCACTTGCTTCCATTTTTTGGTCAAATTTTTTGAATCTAGTAACCAATGATAATAAAATATAGCCTGAAGTGTGCAGGAAAATGTTTATCGAAGACTTCAAAGTGATTTTTGGTTGTGAAATATATTTTTTGCAATTTCTCATCGTAATAGGCTGTTTTACCTCACGCAAATCTGACAGGAAAAGGCCTACTTTCCCACACCAAATTAACAGTGCTGTAATGGTTCATTACAGCACTGATTTGCGTTGCGTAATGAACCATTACAGCACTGTTTTCAGTTTTGATCAACTTCTTGATCCTTTCTGGACGCAGTATTGAAAAATTGTGACAACTGCTAAGTATAACCTGCTATGATCAGATTTTCTCAAACATGGCTATGAGCATCAGTATACAGTTTGATGAAAAAGTTTTATAAAAACTATCCTCAAGCGGTCATTTATGAACTTGCAAAAAACGCTGTACGCAACTCGGTGCAGAACTCGATTTTTACAGCACTCGTCGTAATTATCCAACTCGGCAAGCCTCGTTGGATAAATGTACGACTCGTGCTGTAAAAATCGTCATTCTGCACCTTGTTGCGTAAACTACTATTTTGCAATTTCTCATCGTAATAGGCTGTTTTACCTCACGCAAATCTGACAGGAAAAGGCCTACTTTCCCACACCAAATTAACAGTGCGGTAATGGTTCATTACAGCACTGATTTGCGTTGCGTAATGAACCATTACAGCACTGTTTTCAGTTTTGGTCAACTTCTTGATGCTTTCTGGACGCAGTTTTGGAAAATTGTGACAACTGCACAGTATAACCTGTTATGATCAGATTTTCTTAAATATGGCTATGAACATCAGTGTGCAGTTTGATGAAAAAGTTTTGTTAAAAAACTATCCTCAAGGGTAATTTATGAAATTGCAAAAAACGTTGTACGCAACTCGGTGCAGAACTCGATTTTTCCAGCACTCGTCGTAATTATCCAACTCGGCAAGCCTCGTTGGATAAATGTACGACTCGTGCTGTAAAAATCGTCATTCTGCACCTTGTTGCGTAAACTACTATTGTTTAAGCTTGTTATTATCGTCTTGGTATTGATGGTAAATTATTCACAGGATTCAGGATGCTAACGTCGACCGAAATATCATGAGTACATGTTCGACGAGAAAGGCACTATCACCACTAGGTGGATTAATCCGGTTTTTTTTTCAAGAAATCAAGGTGAAGATATGACGAAGCCACACCTGCACACCTCCAATTTTCAAGAGCACAAATCTGAAGAACCGAATGTTGGTTTTCGCTGAAAAGTTGATCGTTTGGTCACCACCACCCGAGCAGAGGGGAATATCAAACTAATAACTATCAAATCACATAATCTGTTTTTATATCTTGTTTTGTTATTAAAAACTTATCAAGGCATAAGTTTTCCATAACATGTTCTGATTGACAATCTTATTTTGTTATGATTAAGCTATTGATATATACCCATAAAATAATATTTTAATAATATGATTTGTTATGGAACAAATTTAGTTATTATTATACTATTGAGAGTGATTCAATATTTGTAATAAACAATAGCACAACAATAACAAGTTTTAAATTGAAACAACATCATTCGAGATTTTGTTTACAACACATTGTTTACAGCATACCGTGCGTATGATCTAATTAGTTCCTCTAATTGGGGTTGAACGAGCATTCCAGTTTATTATTTTGTAAACACTTCGAAAATTATGACCTGTTCCTTTTTTAGTATTTAGTTACGTACACTGTGGTGCATAACTGATCGGACGACCGCCGATTTTCATACAAAATGGCCATGTTTGAGATGCTGTAACTATGATTTGCTTTGATGGATTGAGCTGAGTTTTTGACACGGAACTACTAATATGCAGAATTTTATGTGTACAAACTACAAAATGTTTTCGTTCACAGGCCTGGGCGTGACAAGGCGTTGGAAAATGTGCAAAAATGATCGGACAGCGGTACCTCTTTGATTTACACGCGTGCCGCTGTCCGGACACTTACTATGTGATATCAAACTAATCATAACTAATTTTGCATTCGGATTGTTATCAATAACTTTCAAATAACAACATTTGTTATCGAAATATTTCCCAAATTAATTGTTATTATGTTGTTATCGAACTAACAAAACATGTTATTAAATTGGTCTTCCAGGAACATATTTTTGTTATGATTTTTGTTATTTTGCCGCTTATGACAGCTAAGGTTATAACATAATTTGTTATGTTAATAACATGAAAATAACTTATTTTAGTACTCAGTTATTTTGCCAAAATAACACATTTTCTTATGCTGTTGTTATTCCCATCTGCTCGGGCAGTGAGTAAACAAACGATCAACTATTCAGCGCAAATCGACATTAAGGTTCATCAGATTTGTGCACTTGAAAATTTGAGGTGTGGCTTCGTCATATCTTCACCTTAAAGGGCCCAAACAGCCCACATGCCACAGAAGAGTCACGACAGTTCAGATTTTTGGTTGCATGAGAGCTACGGTTATGAAATTTTAACTTAATTCTGGAAAAACTTGACATTGTTAGGTGTCTGACATTGTTAGGTCCTGATACCTGATAGGTGTGCAACCAAAAACCTAACTCTTCTGTAACATGTGCGCTGTAGCGTGGCTCAAAATACAACATGTCAAAAAGTTCGATGGGCCCCTTTCCCCTTCGTTCTTTCTGACGCCACGATGCTCTGGTCAAATTTTCAGCTAAATCCGTTAACATTTGGGCGGTGTTAAACTCGTTCGAAGTTTGTATGGGATGGGAGTTTATATGGGAAAACATCGTTTTTTTTTGCATTTTGCTCGTGAAGGTCACCATTTTTACTCAAATCACATAACCGGATATATAGAACTTTAGTCTTATATGTGCAGAAAAACTTTGTCGAAGACCGCATAGTCGTCCGAAGTTTGTAAGAAAAGATATTACATGCAGACCAACTGGTGGTGCTTAACATTTAACATGTAGGGGGATTAGGGGCATAAAGGACACCCTAAGCAAATGAGTACGTTAAGCCTGTATAACAGAGTAAAACTTAACATATTATCAGTTTACTTACAACTTTGACTTGTTTCAATCATTTACAGGAGGTAGAATGTCTTTATTGTGAAGAAATAATGAATTGTAAACCGTGTGTTTTTCAGGGCTGGCAGGAAAGGTACGGGGCGAAATGGACACTCATCGGGGCATATTGGACACCCCTATATATTTTATGCTAATTCTTTGGTTACATCGACCAGTTAAGTAATTTTCTTACTTAATCAATACCACAGATATAATACACCATCTTAGACGAGTTTACATAACATCAAAGTTAATTAAATAAACTTTAGGCTAAAATAATCGGATTGATTTTTTCCAAACATTCTAAAACGCCTAACAGTATGCAATGCGCGTACATTCATTCGTAATTGCCAGTGTTCATTTTGCGCCGAATCGACTACAACATTAAAATTGTTATTTTAAGTAAAATCTGATCATAAATAAAATACTTCATCCATTGCTAAATCTTCGTATACATGTAGATAAGGTAACAATTCACTTGTTTTTATAACGGACAAACTCCAACACTCGTAATACCTTATTTGATGCTGCATCGAAATTATAAGAATTTCACCATATGAAAAACATATTTCAATTTCAATGATATTTTGGTTAGTTTGGAGCAATATATATGCTACTTTTGAAAAATAGAACCATGACTTGTTCCTCTACACTTATGCAATAAAAGTTCTACATAAAAGTCAACGGTTTCGGCAAAAACAGGGGTGTCCATTTCGCCCCGGTTGTCCATTATGCCCCTAATCTCAATATAGGAATAAAAATAGCAATAAAAGCAATAAAATCTCATTGAATGGGTACGTACTGTTTAGGCAATAGCTTTTTTCGCAAGTCTAATCACGTTGCGGTCTTCGAAAAAGTGTTTTGGCATATCCTAGGCTATATTTCTATAGAATCGTGGTTTAAGAACAATTAGAACCCCTCAAGAGAAAAATGCTAAAAACGATGTTTTCTCATATAAACTCCCATTCAAACTTCAAACGAGTTTAGCGCCGCCCAAATGTTAACGGATTGAGCTGAAAATTTGACCAGAGCATCGTGGCGTCATATAGAACGAAATGAGATGGGGGCCCATCGAAGTTTTTGACATGTGGTTTTTCCATACAAGCTTGAGCGCTGGATGTTAAAACCCGTGAATATCACGACAAGGACCTGAGATCAAATCCCACTCTCGAAAAATTCACAGAATGTGATTTTTTGCTAGGGAAGTAAAGCGTGGATCCCGTGATGAACTAAGGGGCTGTCCATTTATTACGTAAGGGAATTTTGACGATTGTTTGACACCCCCACCCCTCCTTGTAAGATTTTTTGTATGAAACCCTAAATATTTTTGTATGACTCGCCTCATAAACCCTTACGTAATTAATGGACAGCCCCTAACCCTGGATTACTAAAAGTCTCGTTAATAAAGATAAAAAAATAGTCTATTTATTTCAACATTTTCCTGCTAACGTTGACTACGAAAAGCTCTTTATATCCATCGTTAGAATTCCATTCTCTTCTGTCCATCGATCTCGTTCAGCCAAACCCCGTTAGTACAATTAACCTACTGATCCCGTCACACACTCAGAGGCAGTGTCGTAATTGCACGCAGAACTAAAAAAAAGAAACGGTAATTTCAACCAACCATCTAAAACGTTCTATTTTATCTCTTTCCACTTCACAGCTGGAGGAGCTGAAATCCAAAGACCGAAATATCGGTCTTCTTCGGAAGGAGATTTCAGCTCTACAAGGAACTGCGGGAGGAGGAGGAGCACCGAAGAAGGAGCGAAAGGCTGCTAAAAATTCCGCTCAGCAATCGCAAGAGGTAAGTACCCACCGTCCAACCGTCTGAGTGACATTCTTGTTTTTTGGTTAATTCTGTTCTGTCACTCGATGCGTGTGAACTCCATCGCCACCAGTCGGCCGTTGGTCAACACAGTTTATTCAAACAAAACACGATCCCTGTGCGATTCTGGTTCTGGTTCTGGGGTAATTGCCAAAAAGATCGGGATTTGGGCAAGAGTCGCGAAAACACTCCACTTTGTCCGGTGCGTGTAGGCTGGCGGCAAAAGGGAAGCCAAATTACAGTTAAATTCTCGCTGATTTGCAGGCAATTAGCTTATCCGAGTAAGAGGCTTGAACTTTTACGATTCAAATGCCAAAGCGCCTGCAATCGATTCGATCGGGCACGAGCGGAATCAAAAGCACAAATTATATCACTTGCGTTCATATGGGGGCCCTAAATGATGTCGGCGAGTTGCATTTCACCGGATTATTGGAATTCTTCCTGGGGATTGGTGGTGTTTTGAGACTCTGAGTTCAGGCCTGGACTTTGTCGGTTGGGTGGAGGACATTTGACCTGACGTCCCGAAATACTCTGATCGTACTTCATAGACTGGGAAAATCCACGGATATTACATATTTAAGTCTTCTCGAAGCTTAGCTTTCTAGTTTTACAAAATTTCAACCCAACCCTCCCTAAACTTTAGATCCGGCACTGATTGGGACCTCTAACCGAAATAACATCGTTGTCAGGAGGGCGCCTGCTCGCGTGCATACATTATGGGCTTTTTTATGGGCACATTGAACCCCGCGAGCGTGCAATTTCTCCTTTCTCGCGCGGACATCAGGACTTGAATCTCTCAATCACGTTCGCGTGCGGAACGTGTCGTAGGGTTTCAGCAGCACTTCATTGTGGCGGAGTTGCTACCGTTCAGTGTCATTTGGATCGTGGATTGGATTGTGTCCGAGAGCGATATAGCAAATTGTGGCGGCGTGAAGGAAAACTGGATGGACGTCCGCTTACGGAGTTTGGAGAATGTTCATAATAAATATAGAGGCTACTCCGGAATTAGTGTTCCGATACAACTATTACCCTTTATCCAGCTACCATACATTTTTCACATTCAGAATATGTAGTGGCGAACTCGCCTCGGTCGAAAAGCCACTTTAATAAAGAAGAAAAAAAAAACATTCGGAATAGCACCAAAATGATCATTTCTTGTTTGTTTTTTGTCGGATGTTGTTGAAACTTTCAACTTCCAAAAACACCTCTAGATAAATCCACATGGTCCCGGAGGCATTTCGGATTGTCTTAGCGTACTAATATTGACCACATACTTTGCACAACTTATACCCAAGGATGGGATCATTCATTTGCAATCATTTACATTCACTTGCGAATAACTCGCTTCAGAAACATCGTAGCAAAAACTAATGTATGGAGCACTTTTTCATTTTTTGTTTTACCATAAACTTTGTAGAACAATGTACTAGCGTAGCGTCAATAATAAAATCAACATAATGCAGCAAATGCAACTCTCCACGGCGTGAATGTAATTTACATTCACCGCGTGGAATGTTGCCTTCACAGCACGTTCACGAATTTGGTATGCGTGTGCGACCCTAATGCTATTCGGCGAACATTCAGATAAAACTACAAGGTTCAATTCATCCATACATAGTTTTTTGATAGAATGCTTCTGAACTGAGATAGTATCAAGTGAATGTAACTCTTTGCAAATGAATGATCCCATCCCTGCTTATACCATAAGATCTTGATGACATACAAGTATAATATTTTCAGCACTTTTATACAGCAGACTAAGAACTACACTCCCGATCAAAAGTTTGGGGTCACCCCCTCAAAAACAAATTTTCTAAAAAAAATGAATATAAACTTACGGCAGTGTCGCTGGAAATTGGGTCGACCAAATTTTAAGATAAGAGCGGTAATATGACCCATTTTCTATTAGCTTTCAACTGCTTTTTACAGAACTTCTAAAAAATCTAGAAAAAAAAAGTTATTGAGTAAATTGATCCTTGATGTCATCGGCCAAAAGTTTGGGGTCACTATCGTAAAACATGGAAAAGTGATTTGTTGATATCTTTGTCATCTTTCATTCAATCTTCATTCTTCTTGGCTTATTTGAAACAAAATGAATGATACTCCCTGCTTAGACATTGAACCACGCATATTTGTTGAAATTTACATACTAAAACTTAACGTAAAGTTGTCTCGTTTTTTGAAGTGTGGTGAAATGTGTTAACTTTACATAACATTTTTATATACAAAAATCGTTAAATACGTTAAGTTGAAGACATGAAACGTAAATTTAGGTAATTATCTTTGAAATGGGCCAAAAAGAGTTGAACTATAGATGACGAAGATATCACCAAATCACTTTTCCATGTTTTACGAAAGTGACCCCAAACTTTTGGTCGATGACATGAAGAGTTAATTTACTTAATAATTTTTTTCTAGATTTTTTAGCTAAGTTTTGTAAAAAGCAGATGAAAGCTAATAGAAAATGGGTCATATTACCGCTCTCATCTTAAAATTTGGTCGACCCAATTTCCAGCGACACTGCCGTAAGTTTATATTCATTTTTTAGAAAATTTGGCAACTTTGGGTTAAGTTTACATACATTTTTTTTTTAAGTTTGTTTTAAATCATGATACCGTCTTCAGCAAAGTTGTAGCATTTTTGATTCCAAACAACTTTCCTGAAGACGTCAATGTTGTTATGTTCACGTCAATGGAGATATAGGCCTGTGTTTGAAAGTTAACCCCAAAAACAAGTTTTTAAGCAAAACATACATTTGTTGTATTTTTAGAACCATACAATGTTCTGAAAAGTTGTATGTATCAATAAAATACACATCTTTGCTGAAGACATCAAAGCTGAGACGAGTTACTGGAAAAAATTTGATTTTTACATAGGCTTTTCGGGATAAACATCTTTTTAAGGGGATTTATCCGAAAACTCTAACTGTAAAAAGATAGCGCTGGTCATTTCCATCAACTATGCCGAAGACATCATTGCTCCATTTCCTCAATCCTAAGAGCTATTAATTAAGAGTGTGAAAATGGGAAAATAATCCATTGTGATAGAGGGATAGCTCTGCCAATTTGTCGGCCGTCTCCTAAAATCAGTTCTCTTTTATTAAAATTTGGTTTAAGCTAGTTTAAGAAAAAAATATATGTTTTAGAAATTTATTCTGCATTTGCTATCTGTCTTGCTTAAGCCAAACTTAAAGAAATGTGTGCAGTACATCCTTTTTGATTCTCTTCTGCAATTTCTCTTCAAATACCTTCCGCAATGTTCTCTAGAACTATGGTAAATTTCTCGCTTTGGTAGCTTATCAATAATTTCTTTGATATGCTTCTTTCTTCGTGAATAGTATAAACTACTTCTGTTTAAATTCTATTGGAAACGCATTAGAAAATGCTTTGGTAGGAACATTTTTTAAAAGAAATTTCATCAAATTTTGAAATTTCTCTGGCAAGTTTTTGTTAAATTTCTTCAGTAATTACCATAAGTTCCTCTTTTCTATTTCATTGGCAATTCTAACAACAATATATTTTAAAGTTCTGTTGTTTTTTTTTGTTAATTATTCCTTTGAATTTTCTTTCGGCACTTTCCTGCGGATTTTTTCAATTTTTTTAGTTTTCTTTTTGAAAAACCTTTGGAAATTCCCAAAAGTTCCTTTTTTAGTTTTATTTATTTATTTTTTCAAAATTGATCCGGCTATATTTTTGAGAATACCGTCGATAATTTCATTAGAAATTTGGAAATTGGTTAAGCATTCTATTTTAATTATTTTAATTGAGGAATTCCGCCAGTCATTTCTCTGATAATTTCTTCGGAAATTCCATAGATAATTTCTTTGGATATTCCTATAAGCAATAGATTCGGATATTTATCCGACATTTTTAATAAATTTCTTTGAAAATTTCTATATATAGGCTGTGTGTTCCAGTCATCGCAATAGTGGTTCCCTATTGGGCCATAGTGATTATTTGGAAGAATTCAAAATTTTACATCATTTGAAGAGTTTTAATGACAAGATACATTAAATTTCTTGCTACCAAAATTTTCATACTAGGTCAAAGTTTGACAACTTTCTAAATTTCCACTATGGTCAAATTGGAAACTACTATGGCGATACCTGGTACCTTTACCTATTTAAAAAGGTCATTCATTTGGGAATTTATTCGGCAAAATTATGGGATTTCTTTTACGACTTCCTTTGGAATAAGCTTTTGAGAATAGGTACAGTAATTGTTTTGGGACTGGTTTTCCAGTGAAAATTCTTCCAAAGTTATTCAGGGAATGCCATTGGTAACCTCTATAAAAAATGCTTCTGGGATTTCTTAAAAAAAATTGTTTTAATTCTTTCGGAAATTTCTTAGAGAATTTCGTCAGAAATTTTATTTTGGACGATTTGTCCCTTGAGAATTCCCTCGGGCAGCATCTATGGGAGATTTTCCGGCAATTTCTAAAAGAATCTTTCTATGTTTCTTTTAGATTTTTTTCAGCAATTATTGGGCATTCCTTCAAAAAAATTAACGGAAATATTTTTTGAGAATTTCTATGTTAATAACTTTGGGAATTGTTTAGAAAAAATCAACGGCAATTCCTACAAAATATATATAAAAGTTATGTTAGAAGTTTTCTTTACATTTTCTTTTGAAATTTATCCGGGAATTTTTGATAATGCGCTCACTTCTAAAAATTGTGAAATTTATTTGCAAATTCATTCAAGAATTGTATTCGAAAATTTTATTTCCAGCATTTCTAGAATGTTTTGTTTTTTTTGGCATAAAAATCGATCAGAAATTCATTTGGAAGTTATGTGGAATTTTCTTTTATAGTTTATTTGTGAAATACTTTGAAAATATATTAAAAACACTGAAAAATTCTTTCGCAATATTCTTTCATTGGAAATCCATTCGGTAATTCCTTTAACATTTCTTTTAACAGGAAATTCTTCCGAAATTTTATTTAAAATTCTATCTGGAATCCCTTTTGGAACATTGTCTGTAAATCCGAATATTTGGCAAACTGCTATATGATTTAATGAAAATATTTCTAAAAATAATGACCCTTTACGTACCCGACCCCAACAACTCATTTTCAAAATGCTGGCGTTTTGTAAAATTTCATCCGATTTTTTTGAAGTCACCCTCAATCGATCATAAATTGGTGCAAGTTTATTATACTCAAGTGGCCATGCAATATCCGGAACCATTCCGGGTATATTCCAAATTGTGTTGGAAGCCGGGGCTGCCAAAATGGCTATAAGTGATTATTTCGTTTGTTATTGTGTTTGAACCATCCATTTTTTGCGATATTTTTGTTGTGAACAGTGAACACAACTGCGATAACCAGATTTTAATATGTTGACACATCCGGATCCCCGTGACAGGTTCCCCGGGGCCTCATTGGGGACACTTCTGGTTTCCATCCTAAACATGCCGTGTGACATATTAATCTTCATGATTTCGAATTACTGAGTCAGAAACGATAGACTTAAGTCGGTATCAACTAATATGGCCCACCCCGGAATATCTAGCACAGATTCCCCAGGCCTGGGGACATTTCTGATTTGCAACCAAAACTTGCCGTGCGACGTATCAATCTTCGTTATTTCGAGAGAATGGATCAGAAAAAAAATAATTGAAGCATGTAATAACTGATATGGCCGCTCCGGAACACCTGGAACAGGTTCCGCGAGGGCTTCTCAAACGCAATAACACACGAAACAATCACTGTCAGCCGTTTTTGACGAAATGCCAGCATTTTGACACTGAGTTGTCGGGGTCGGGTACGTGAAGGTTAATGTAATTGTAACAGATTTGTCAAACATTCCAAAAATATTTGCAAAAAGGAATTTCCAGATATATTTTGAAAAGAATGTTCGAATAAATTCTGATTAATACTGCCAATAGAATTTGTGGAAGAATTTAAAAAAAAAACTTGAGGAACGAATTCACTAAGGAACTCGCCAAGTAATTGTAAATTTTAAAGTATTAGTTGGAGAATTTCCAAAATATATTCCGATGAAATTTACAGAAGAATTACAGATTTAAGTCCAAAAGGTATTAATTCGTGAATGAATCAGCAAAGAAGTTTCGTAGGAAATTTACAAAGGAAGTTTCAAAGGAATTCACAATTTCCAATCAAACAACCAAAGGAAATTCTCAACCAGTTGCTGGATGAAATCCCACTGGAATTTTCAAATGAGTTCCTTAAAGAATTGTGAAATGCTGAAGAAATTGTCAAAGGCGTTTCCGATAAAATTATCACAAAAATTTCCAAAGAACGTTCCGGAAAGCTCAAATCCCCAGAGGAATTTCCAAGTTATTTTTTTTGAAAAGTTTCTCAAAAAATGGACAAAAAAAACATCAAGATATTTTTGAAGGTATACGTAGAGTAATTGCTGATAAAATTAGCTAATTAATTCCCGAAAAAATGCGGCAATGACTAGGAACTATCTGTCTTTATGTCGAACTCTAGTGCGAAGAGGAATGTTATTGGCAATATTTTAAGAATTTCTGGACAAACCTAGGAGTTCCCAAATTTTGTTTTTCACAGATCTCTTGAAAATAACCTGAAATAAGTTTGATTTTCTGGTCACTATTAGGAATTCTCTGATTAATTCTCTGATGCTTCGTATTACTTTGGTGCCAGGGAAAAAAATCCTAAAATATTTTTAAAAATTTGGAAATTCTTTAGGCAATTTTTTGAGAGGTTTCTTCGTTAGTTTCCTCGGTAATTTCATTAGCAATTCTTCCGAATTTTTTTCTCAGAATAGTTCGGGAAATGTTTAATTCGGAAGTTTCTTTAGAAATTTCTTCGACTTTTTCTTTTAGCAATTCGCTTCGAAAATTTCGTCGAGAATATTTTGAAAAATTGCTTCACTAATTCGCTCTTTCAGAAATGCTTTCGAAAATTCTTTCTGTTATTTATTTGTGATTTTTTGATGTAATTTCTTTAGCAATTTTATAGTCAGCTTTTCCGGATGTTTAATAAGTATTTTATTTGGAAATTCGGTCGTCAATATTTCAGGGGAATTTGATTGTTGATTTTTTAATATGTTCCTTCGAAAAATTCTTCCAAATTTTTTGCGGCTATCGTTTCATCATTCTTTTTTGTAATTTCTTCGGGATTCTTTAGACAGGCAATGCCTTGGGGAATTTCTTCGTTAATTTTCTCAGCAGTTCAATCGGCATACTCTTTAAAAAAATATTTGGCAATTCAATTATAATGATAATTTTATTGGTAACTCCTCGTACATTCTAGTTGATTATTCTGGTCAAATTATTATTATCCAATTATTCAAAAAAAAAAAAAAATATTTGGGAAATCTGAGATATTTCCTGCAGAAAACTACTGTTAACATCTTTTTAAAATTTTCTTGATTTTTTTTGATCATTTGTTTACTCGTGCCAGTATTTGTAAAGTTTAGCTTTTCGAATTAGGCAAAATTTCCATTCGATTGATTTCACAAACATCGATAATTAATAAAATAATATATTTTAGGGGTCATGCACAAATTACGTCACGCTTTTAGGGGGAGGGTTTTTTTTGCAGAACGTGACGACCCATAAACAATGTTGAGGTCCCATACAAAAAATGTGACATAGGGGGGAGGGGGTTGAAAAAGGTTGATTTTTGCGTGACATAATTTGTGTATCACCCTTTATTGATATTTTTATTGTATTTCCATCAGCAAATTTGTTGGGCTTTCAGTTGAAATCCAATTCGTCTTTATTAGAAAATTTCATTGAGATTTCCTTCAGTTAATTATTTGGGATTTTCTTCATAATTATCTTGTTAATATTTCAGTTATTCTATTTGTAAATCCTTCTGCATTCCCGTTGGGAGTTCTGTTGAAATTGACCTCGGCATTTTGCTTTGAAATTCTTCAGTAATTTTCTTAGAAAACTATTGCGGAATGCCTGTGAAAATCTCTTGCAATTTTTTTTGTCAACAATTTTGGTACCTCCGTAGGCAATTTTGTTGATAATTCTTTTGAAATTCATTTCGGCATTTCTTTTGAGAATTATTTGAAATTTCCGTCGGAAACTTCTTGGCATTTTTTTAGAATAATTCTTCTAGTGATTGTTTCTACAATTTAAGTAAGAATTGCGTTGAAATCTACTTCACCAATTTTTGTGGAAGTTTCTTAGAAATATCTTCGGCAAATTTTGTAGGAATTCCTTCTTTCAGAGACGTTTTAAAATATTTTGTGTTTGTTTTTCAAATTATTTGAAAATCTCTTCTATAATTAAAAAAAAATATGTCCGGTAATTATTTTGATGACTCTTTTGACTCCGTCTGTAATTTGTTTTATTGAGATGTCGGCAATATGAGTGAATTCGCTTTTGGTAATTGATTGGACAATTGCGTTAAAACCATATGTTTGGGAATTTCTTTGCTAATTCTTCTGAAAGTGCCTTCGGCAATTGTTTAAGAAAACCTTTGAAAATCTTAATCATTTGCTTCGGAAAATACTTTTAAAATTCTTGTAACTATTTTCGTTTTTAGATGGAAATTCCTTTAAAAAATAACTCTTCAAATAATTTGAAAGTTTCTGAGTCAATTATATTTGCTTTGGCAATTCCTTCAAAAAATCTTTTGAAAATGTGTTCGATATTCTTTTTAAAAGTTGGTCTGGCAATTTGCTTGGAAAATTCCTCGGAAATATTTTGGGCAATTTCTTCGTTCATGGTTTTGGAAGTTTCTTTGGCAATAGGAGGCAATCAGTGAAGTACTAGATTGAAAGTAGTGAGCTGGATTTTTGTATGGCGAGATGATCAATTCTCCATTTCTGCAATGAAATGGTGCAAACAGCGTGGGTTATATGATTTATTGACTAAATTGATGCTGTTTGAGCAAAAGTTTGGATAACTGTGTTGTTGAAGTTGCAGGAAATAATAATACAACAACACAGTTATTCAAACTTTTGCTCAAATAGCATCAAATTAGGCAATAAATCATATGACCTACGCTGTTTGCACCATTTCATTGCAGAAATGGAGAATTGATCATCTCACCATACAAAAATCCAGCTCACTACTTTCAATCTAGTACTTCACTGATTGCCTCCTATTGATTGCAAAATTTCGATCAGCAATAATTTGTTAATTTGTTTGACAATTGTCTGAAACATACTGGGAAAACTTGTAATTAGTAGGCACGAAATGTTGCTAATTGGCAAATTGAGAGATGAAATTTGTGAAAAAAATCGCGTTCTGGTGGGATTCGAACCCACGACCCCGTATTCGCTAGACCGGTCTAGCGAATACGGAGTCGTGGGTTCAAATCCCACCAGAACGCGATTGTTTTCACAAATTTCATCTCTCAATTTGCCAATTAGCAACATTTTGTGCCTTCTAATTACAAGTTTTCCCAGTATGTTTCAGACATACCAGCTAATCTGGTAAAATGCCAGTAAAATGGGCAATATGTATCATTGTTTAACAATTTCTTGATTTTTTTTTGATTTTTTAAGCTTTCCGTTTGGAAATTTCTTTGACAATACTTCGAGAAATTTCTTTGTTGATTCTTGTAAAAGATCCTTAGCTAATTCCTTCTTAAATTCATTCGATATTTTTTAAGTAATTACTCTGCGAATTTCTCTAAAGAATTGATTGTTTCCGTTTTGTTTGTTATCATGCATGTATCACTGCTAACAAAATTTACTTAACTAAAGAACAAACCAAACAGCGCTTATTCGTTTTGTTTTTGATAGAACGCAAATGGAAGCACTTTGCTTAAGATGAGTTCCGTTCCCATAGGCCATTTTTGGGAGATTCTTCGTTAATTCGTTTGGAAGATCTTTTTGCATTTTTTCAGAAGCCTGCATCTCGGCTTAGTGTACTATGAGCAATTCCACAGTTACTAACTAAGAACTTCCTTTGCCAATGACCGTTTTGTATGTGTATATCGTGTAGCAGTCACAAAGATTTTCTATAATCAAGCAAATCAATGAGATTTCTTATACGAAAAGTCACCCTTAAGGTGCCATTAATCTGTTTGCTGTGATGACAAATATTTGGCCAAACAAGCCTGACAAACCACCAACATAACGTGAAACATGACAACCTTGGATAAATGTCGGACTCTTTAGCATGGTCATGTAGAATACTCATGACTTTACAGCTATTGCTGTAACTGATCTAGATAAGTTTAATCTGTCAATACGACACTCCAGCGTTCTCGCCTATTAATAAATGCCCTGAGCGTGAGAAAGTAGGGATACATTTTGGTAACACGACTTCCAGCTCATCAACATGAGATGGTCATTGAACTCACACCTCTCCCTACTCAACTAACTAATATTCCTTCCTATTTATGTTGAGCTTCCGCACTGTGCATTGCATTTTAAGAATAGTTAGCTCGTTCCAAGATACATTCTCTGATTACTCATGCAATTTCGATTTTTCATGTTAACCCTCTAATACCCAACCCCGCCTTTAGACGGGGTATAGTTTAAGCATTTTTGTAATTTTTGTTTCGTGAGAAATCAAAATTTTTATATTTTTGGCTGATAATTAGGACTGTTTTGTATATTTTAAAATGGTTTTTGGTGTATTTTAAAGCGTATTTACATTTTATAAAAATCATTGAAAAATTGATGTTTTAGTCACCTTCTAGAAGTCATGGTTTATTTTGTATTGAATCGCTACAAATAACACATTTTTAATTTTTCCCAAATCATTCTATCCTAGTTTTATAGTTTAAGGGAATCGAATACACTCTTAAATTATTTTCCTTAAAATTACACGGAAAATAAAATTTTCTATGAAAAAAAATTAAAATAAACTTATTTTAACAATAATCATAAAATCTCCAAATGTTTTCATCTCAAAAAATCCGTACCCCAAATAGGCTTCCAGGAAAAATATAAAAGTGTGGGGATGTTCAAAAACAAAAATTAGAAAAATCAAAAACTGAAATTCACGAAATCGAGAATTAAAAAGAATCATCTTCCAAAATATGTTTAAATCGATTTTAGATGACGAAAAATGATATATAGATCAAAATCAAAAATTTGGATATTAGAGGGTTAATGACGAAGTGGCCTGAACTATTCGATTATTCAAGCTTATGCTTAAGCAGAATGTTTAGTAACCGCAGCAAAAAATCAATAAATCACCATATTCATAACGCCAGCTTCCGATAAACGACTTTTCGTAACATCCTGCATCTCATAAACACCACTGCACTGTGGCTGGTTACAGCACCACCCAACCAGCCCGTGTTGCACCACACATTTCTCAAACGTCATTGCCACCCCGGTTGCTCCAAACTCATAATCACACCCTCGTATATGCATCAAGTACCCATATTCCGGGGGCCATAAATGGTAGGTAGCAAGATTTTTAATCACCGCCGATCTAATCGCCACATAAACTAGGGGTAGTGCAGCCACAAGTTGGTGTATGCCCCCGGTAGTAATATGTGGGAAAGAAAATGGTCTCTAATCAGTTTCACTATTTGGTTGGTCACTTCCGAACCAAGCGCGCGCCGGCCGCGCAAATAAGTCTGCCTTTGGCCCTTCCACTCGCGCACCTTTACTAATAGTTCATCGCCAGTATGGAGTGTATCGAAGATGTTCTGTGAATGATCGAGGCAAATAACATTTTCTAGTCAAACAGATTAGAAGAGGTTCTCAGAATCATCATAAAACCAAAATAAAGAGTATTAGGTTATATGAAGGTTTTCAAAACCTCTACAAGACTAGTTGGTAATCAAATTGTTACTTGGATCTATTACGTTTGAATGAAATGCTACGATTGGGTATAGTCACGAAAAGCTCTATGTACATAAAGCTAAACAGGCAAAACTGAAATGAATAAATCATTGCATGAGCATGAAATTTCAAATGGCTGAACACTGAAGAGGACGTTCTGACCCAACCTTGTCCTTGTGACCCAAAGAAACGATGCTGCGCCAGTGCTACCTATTTTCGATAGGGGAGGAAGGGGTAACCCCGTCACCTTAAGCATTTGGATTTTTCAAAATAAATGTAGGGCAAAAATTGATATTTTCAGTACGCAGATTATTTGATTCATTAGTTTTTTATAAGACTTGTGCATTGGAATTGTCAAATTATGTTAATTCTGGCGAACAATGCACATAACACAACCATAATAAATATTCATGTTTTTAATTCAGTGCGGGTAAGACCGTCACCCCTATGGGGTAAGTCCGTCATATATATTTTTATAGTAATACTTTTGAAGATTTCAATTTTAAAATATGTTCAATACATTTTTGAAGTGCAGTGATGGTTTACCAATTATTCTACAGTCGATACTCTTGTAAAATCACTGGTCGGGGGGCGCAATTGGAATTCGCCTAATAGGGGACTAAGCTTATGGGATTTGGGCTTATGGGGGTGTGGCCAATTATCCCGGGTGTGTTAACAGAGAGCGCAATACTTTCTTCGGCAATGTTTTAGGGTTTGAAAAGATCTATCATTTAGAACTTAGGTTCATATGGTTAGTTGGTAACTTGGCCGCCAGAGGCGCCACCAACAGTTTCATACTAAATTGCACTAGAGGAACCATTAGGTTGTCAAGCAAACGTTACGATGTGCGACAGCTCAAGACCCTGATAATTAGAAATAGTGTCTTCGGAAAAATATTGGATACGCTAATAACTTACAGATGATGAGTTACAAAGTTTGAAATTCCTCCACTAGGCGGCGCTAGTGGGCATGTAAATTTTCCAAACCTCATATCTCAGAATCCAATGATTTGGTGTCTTCGGCAAAGTTGATCAGTATAACATAGACTTACATAAAACGGGACACGTGGTTCAGAATTCTGCCGCTAGGCGGCGCTAGTGAATTTGCAATCGCTGAAAAAATATTCCACAAATTATGCCCTTAGAAGGTCCAGAAAGGAACAGGAAGAGTCCAAGCAGGAGCTCCTGGAGAAATCCTAGTAGATTTAGTTGGATAAATCGTAGGAAGTACTGAAAGAAGCCTTAGAAAAAAACCCCGCAGGAATTCCAGGAGAAACCCATATGGGGTCGTCCATAAATGACGTAGCATTTTTTGACGATTTTTGACACTCCTTTCCACCCCTCGTAGCCTACTTTCCAATACGTACATAGCTAGTAGCATAATTTGAGACTCCAACTCATCCCCCCCATAAAATGCTACGTCATTTATGGGCGACCCCTGTAGAAATTTCCCTGGTTGGTCATCAGTTTGAGTTGCGTGGCATCTAATAGAAATGCCTAGCCAGTTCAACAAACATCCGGTCACCCGAAGAGCATGACGGTGTTACCCCCGCCGATGAGTGACGGGCTTACCCGAAAAGGCCACTTTTCTTAAATTACACCGTAATTTCTGAATAATTGTTGAAACTGACCATTCAATGAATCTTGGCACTAAAGAATAGTACAGATGAGAATACATGATTGATGAAAGTTATGTTTTGCACTTCTTTTGTATTTCAGAAGCTAAATTCTACCGAGGAAATATTACATCCGCCGTTGGTACAATGACGCGTGAGTTTGTTTTGTTTATTTTCTTCGTGTTTGACAGGTCAATTTTGGCATCATTTGTCTCGAAAGAGTAAAAATGGTAAAAACAAATGAGGCATGTGGCCAAAAAGCTACTAAATCACTGTTTTCTGGTAAAATCATTGGGGTGACGGGCTTACCCACCCTGACGGTGTTACCCGCTTTTCCCCTACAGTCCCTTGGTAGTCGCATGACCAAACCCAAAATGACCGTGTAAGTCACCGCTGGCTGGGCTTTGGTAGTTTAGCCCCTACGCCTTACAGTAGCAGCATCATCATCATCATAATCATCATCGCTTGACTAGCTGCGACGACTTGGGAGCGCATAGAAAGTCACTGGCGAGTAAAAGCTGATTAATTATTTTCCCATTAATTTGTGTGGTTTGTCCGCCACGCCACGCCGCCACGAGAGTGATCGCAGTCAGTCAGTTAGTCAGTCAGTGGGCGCCTATGCTGATGATGGCCAGAAAAGAGAAACACATACCGACTATGTAAGTATGCAAACAACGTGGTTACGACGACGACGACGGTAAGGTTGGCGCGCAAAAAATCAGAAATTAGACTGACGAGATGGGCGATGGTTCGGCGATGGTGGTGAAAGAGGTCTTTCTCTTGCACCGCAGTACTGAACGTTTCACACCATACGCTTCTAACTTCATATTGACTGCGCTGGACTTTGATTGAGGCTTGCCACCGGGGAACGTTCCGTCAGGTAGCAGGTCAATTTGCATAAATAATTAGCTATCAAGCAAGTCGCGTTCGATTTGGTGGCATCGTGATGCAAAATACGGCGCGCAGAAACTCGAGCATGCGTGATGTGGTTTCTATTACAATCTCGATGTGGTCTATGTGGGCTATTGGAAAACTTACATAAACATGATTTCGTTGATAGCAGCAGAATTCGGTTTGAAACAGTAATGTTTGTGTTTAACAAACGATGATATCTATTTCTACTAATCTCTCGGATTGTTTTTTTTATATTCATTGAGCACTTTTCGAAGGCTTTTTATGCTGTTGAATCAATTATTACATTCATTACCTTAAAACTAGGAAGAACGTATCGGAAAAACACCTTTTTCTCTAACTCTAGCCCAACCTGTATATTTTACCATTTCATAGGAATTCTATGATGTTATGATGTTCTATAATGTTTTATATATTTTGTTGAAGTCAAGATTTTTGTCCGATTTTATTTCCGTTTAGTGAAACTTATAAATTAAGAAAAAACAATGCGAAGTGAGTATGATTGCAGAATAGTAGGAAAGTGTGGATCTGAACGGTATGCGGTGATTTTATGCAGATGTCAATAGCGTGTGTGCCCAAAATTTTGCTGTGCTTTCTGTATTCAAATACTGGATGTATTTGGGTACTGGCAATAGAGGGAGGCATAGAGAGACCACCTGTCGTATGGACTTTGGCCGACGTCGCTTTTATTTTGCCCGGACGGAAGACATCCGATTTGTCGATCATAGAGAGCTCGATTACGATGGACTGTCGTCCCGAAATAAAAATACAGTATAAAAACCGAACGTTGTACATCACTGTAAAAACAAAAAAATACAAAAACAATAAGATGTAATGTAGACACCATACAGTGAATAATAAATAAGATTTTTGCGTTATACTATACAGGTTGTTAAGTATCGTAACAATACAAAAAAAAAATATTTTTCTACATATACATACAGGCAAAACCATTCATTTTATTGTAAATGATTTGTTCGAAATACCGATACGTGGGCTTTAATATACCGTACATTGTATGGTACATGTATAGTTTCAAACAATTAAATGTACTGTAAATATTTTGTTTTTAATTGTAATGTCACTACTGGCTATACATTTAATCAAAAGGTTTTGGAATGGTTCTCTTTTGTTATGTTGTATTGTTTTACATAACATAAACCATATAATGTTATATTATCTCGTCATGCTCTTTCTGTTAATGGCATCTTAGTTTTTCTAGCCAAACTAACCTAAACTCTAAGTCTGAGTAGCCTCTGATTGCATTAACAGTTGAAGCTTAGGCTCCCATGCCCCACCAGCCAGATAACTGGGTTTTGCAAACTAAGCATTATTTGTGGCAACACTTTGAGCGGCATGATGGAACTTTGCCGAGCGCGCTAAGTGTTATAAGATCACTAATGTAGTTGCATGAAGTGAGTGACGAGGTACATAAGTATCATTACAGCGTGCTTAACCGTTATTGCAATATTGAGGCTCTAGTTTGACTAAAGTTTGAAATACATAACAACTCATGAGAAAACTGTCTGGTTCGACTCAAATATAAGTTAGGTTAAAAAGCGAACCAGCAGACGAACTTATATCAGAAGTCGTTTCAGTGTCCAGTCCAGTCCATATGTTAAAGATGGCTCTACGTCAAAGATAAATCGCATTTGATTCGGTTGTGGTAGAAGCACGGGTAGAAGGCAAGTTTACATGAGGGAAGGGGAGAAAACTCCCCTAAATGCAAATACAGAAACAATAGTGTTAAACTCATCCACTGATTTACGGTAATCTGACCTGCACCTTTCCGGGTTGACCTACATTCGTATTCCTCTCATCGCACTCTACATACCTAGCCCGTATCTCTTGGATCTGCAGTCCTTAGGACACCTGGTTTACATTTTATTTAAACATTTTATTGACTTTAAATAGATGTTTCAACTTATTCACCTTTTTTTCTCTTTCCTTTCCTTTGCAACAAAAAAGTCACGAACAGCAACAAAACAAAGCACGAAAAAAATTTAAAACTGAATAAATAATTAAAAATGCACGGAAAAATAATATTTCGGAATAGTGAATGGTTCAAACGTAAGAAAAACAGTATAATATATTGTTACATAAAGATCGATTGTAAATGTATAGTAGCTACAATGTGCACAGCTTTTAGCAAACCATTCCGTTACAATACAATTTATTGTAGCTGGTTCCTCGGCTCGGGACAAAGAGCGATTGTAACTTTTGCACGACTTCTCCTTGTTGGTTCCACTGTACGTGATGAAATGAAATCCCTCACTTACGGATAAGATCCGGACTTACGTACGTCACTTGGTTACGTACGCAGACCGTGCTCTCGACACTCTGTCCACCAGAGGTTTGTGTCGTTTTGTAAACTTGAACGTTGACGTTTGGCGGCCGCCGAGACATTGTTCGTTTTTAGCGAACTTTACCTCACTCTGTTCATGGGAACTCATGAAAAAAAATCTATCTTGGTAGAAGCAGCATAAAACATTCGTGGAATAATTCCTGAAGAAGAGACCTTCGATAAATTTCCAATACAAGCTTGAGGGGAATTTCTGAAACGATCATTGAAATAGTTTTTGAAGAAATTCTTGGAGAAAGTAGGACATTCTGAAACAATGATATAAGGAATTCCGAGTTGAGTAATTGAAGTAATTTCCGAAGTAATTTGTGCAGGAGTTCCTGAAGAAATCCTTGGAGGAATTTCTGAATGAATCATTGAAGGAAGTCCTGAAAGAATCCTCAAAAGAATTTATACAGAAATTTGCAGAGGAATTTCAAAGAGAAACCTTGGAGCAGTTTCTCTTGGAAATTTTGAAGTAACTACTGCTGCAGTCTTTCAATGATGATTCAAGATGAATAATTTTAGGATTTCCAATCAAATTTCTCCTCAAGCAATTCTTGTATGTCATTGTTGAGCAATTCTTGGACGAATTCTTGAAGGAACTCATGGAGTATACCCTAAAGACTTTTGGAGTAGTTGTTCAAGGAATCCTTGGAAGCATTCAGGAAGGATTACTTGGAGGAATTTGTTAGGAAATCCTTGGAGGCGTTTCTGTATTTTTTTAGAAAAAGTTGAATCAATCTTTGGAGGAGTTTTTGCAGAAATCTTTGGAGGGGTTCCTGGAAGAATACATGAGAAAATTCCAGAAAGAATCCTTAGAGAAGATCCAGGAGATTCCCCGAGAGGAATTTCTGGAGAAATCTATTGTCGGCTGTTCGGGACCGTATGAGGGTTATCATCAATATTAACTTCTTCTCTCGTTCAGCCTAGATAGCTGTGTAGTGTCGGTAGCGATTGTCTCAATTGGCTAAGAATAACACTACGGACTGCCTGTTCCGGTGGTAAGAGTCCACCAACAGGTGACCCCTAATTCATGGTGTGATGCGGCTTTATGCTTACCGTGCCTAGGAATGAATGGCTAAGGGGGGTCTAATAAAAACCTAACCGCAAATGGAGCCTGTGGAGTACCAGGGCGCCCTCCACAATATGTTGCCCTTACTGTGCTAACCGGTGCAATGGTGCAGTGGATCTTGTGTTTCTCCGAGACAATCAGCTGCCCTTCTTTAGTCTCACTTGAGGCTTAATAAGGGCGGGATTATGAAGATGTTGTTAATTAGTTTAAACTGTCACCTATATGGTTTCGCATTATGCGATTTACACAGTGTGTTCTGTGTATCCACGCCTTTGGCGTTTTCCAATCGATACCGATCTGGTTTTATTGCTGTTGTTCTTTGTTGTGCTGTTATTGCGAAGAGTTCAATCTTACCTAGTTTGGGTAGTGGCTACGGTTAGGATAGCTCAGATCAATCTTCAGCATAAAAGAACAGCAACGATCAATCTTTGCAGACTTATGCAAAATGGTACAGCCCAAGTGGCCTTGGTACAAGAACCTTACTTTCGTAAGGGAAATTTCTATCTAGGAAACCTTGTGATCCCGGTTTTTGCTACTTTCAGTAAACATGAAATGGCAAACTCGCATGTCATGCCTTAAGCCTGTGTTCTTGTCAACAACGCAATAGTTGCTACACTCATCTCTGAACAAACCACCAGAGATGTATGTGCTATCACAATTGATGTATCTGTTGGAAACCTCAACAGGAAATACGTATATTGTTCGGTTTATTTACCGCATGATGAACCATACCCTACGGATGCTTTTAAACAAGTCTTCGCATACTGTACTTCAAAAGGTATTCCGCTAATTGTTGGCAGTGATGCTTATGCTCACCATATCATCTGGGGCAGCTCAGACATTAACTTGCGAGGCTCCAGTTTGATGGAGTACTTAAGTAGTACAGATCTTGCATTATTTAACATAGGCAACCGCCCAACCTTCATGGTATCTGCAAGAGAGGAAGTGTTAGATATAACGCTTTGCTCTAGCAGAACTAGTCACGAGCTGACCAATTGACATGTGTCAGATGAAGAGTCTTTATCTGACCATCGCTATATCTTTTTTGAACATTTAAATGTTACTTCGCAAACATTGCGTTTCAGAAATCCTCGGTCAACAAACTGGGATCTTTTAACTGATTTGGTTGCGGCCAAATTTCATGGATACTCACCATCCATTGACACTCCAAGTGATTTAGATGATGCCGTTGATACTACAACGACCTTTATCATGGAAGCTTTTGAAGAAGCATGCGCTCTACGGTCTGTGAAGATCACAAGAGGAACCCCTTGGTGGAACTCTGATCTGGCGAAACTCAGGAAACAATGTAGAAAGAGTTGGAACAGACGACGTTCGGCTGGTTCGGAGGCGTTCAGAACGGCTCATAAAGCCTACAAGACAGCTCTCCGGTCTGCTGAACGATCCGGCTGGAAAAACCTTTGTACAAATGTTTCCAGTGAAGTCAGGCGGTTAAACAAAATCCTAGCGAAATCTAAGGATTTCCGAGTGAACAAATTTCGTTTGGCAAATGGTGATTCCTCTTCCTCTGATGAAGATGCTTTGGAATGTCATTTCAGCACAAACTTCCCCGGATGTGTGGATATTACATCTTCAGATGACTCTGATGTCTTTTCATGTAGTTATGATTCTTTAGCTTCGGCTCGGAGTATTATGACTTAAGAATCGATTGAATGGACACTAAATAGCTTTGCTCCATTCAAATCTCCAGGAGCAGATGGAATATATCCTATTTTTCTTCATGAGGGATTTGATTATTTCAAACATATTTTGGAAAAAATACTTGTTTGCAGTTTTGCTACAGGGTGTATTCCCAAATCTTGGCGGGATACTACTGTGAAGTCCATTCCGAAAGTGGGTCGTGCGTCGTATGAAGAAGCAAAGAGTTTCAAACCTATCAGTTTGATCTGTTTTCTTCTGAAATGCTTAGAATGCATTGTCGATCATTACATCCGTGATGTTCATCTGGCCAATGTACCTCTTCATGTGAACCAACATGCTTACCAATCTGGAAAGTCCACTGTGACTCTTTTACACAAGGTTGTTTACAATATCGAGAAAGCATTCGCTCAAAAGCAATCTTGTTTGGGTGTTTTCATAGATATCGAGGGTGTTTGACATGGTGCCTTTCGATGCAATATTGGAAGCCGCACGGAGTCATGGTATATCTCCAATGATTTCCAATTGGATTCATCAAATGCTCAAAAACCGATATCTCTTCTCGACATTGCGTCTAACAGGGATTAGGAAATTAAGTGTTTGTGGATGCCCTCAAGGGGGAGTCTTATCACCGCTTTTGTGGAATCTCGTAGCAGATACGCTATTGAGACAACTCAATAATAGCGGTTTTCCTACTTATGGTTTTGCCGACGACTACCTAACATTGTTAGTCGGTATGTGCATCAGCACCCTTTTCGACCTGATGCAAAATGCTCTTCAGGTAGTTGAGGGTTGGTGTCGCCAATATGGCCTTTCGGTAAATCCGAGTACACCATCTATAGCTCTTTTCACGGAAAAGCGAAACCGTAATGGTGTTCGACCTTTACGTCTCTTTGATTCTGAAATCAATGTGACTGATCAGGTAAAGTACATTGGAGTCATTCTTGATTCCTAGCTTTCCTGGACACCTCATGTTGAGTTCAGAATCAAGAAAGCTTGTATGGCCTTCGGGCAATGCCGGTGAACCTTTGGTGCAACTTGGGGTCTAAAACCCAAGTATATCAAATGGATCTACACAACTGTTGTTCGGCCAACATTGGTTATGGATGCCTTGTGTGGTGGCAAAAGGGCGAAATGAGAACGACCCAATCAAAGTTAGGCCATTTCCAAAGGATGTGCTTAATGGCGATGTTTGGAGCTTTCTCTTCAACTGCCACGGCAGCGCTAGAAGTTCTTTTTGACGTTGCCCCACTACACATTCATCTCAAACAAGAAGCACTTTCTTGCACTTACGGTCTACGGGTACTCGGTCTTCTAGAGGAAACTCCTGTGAATCGCACATCAGCACACACCTCGTTGTTTCCACTTTTGGTGAATTGGGACAAAGTTGTCCTTGCTCAAAGTGATCTTACAATTGCTTGTAATTTTCTATATAGGACATTTTCCACGAAATTCCCTTCCCGAGAAAAGTGGACATCTGGTTATCTGGCGAGAAGTATTTCAGACGGCATCATATGTTACACTGATGGCTCCCTTCTCCAAGGCCGAGCAGGTGCTGGTGTTTATTCTCGTGAGCTAAGGCTGCACCGTTTTTCAGGCCGAAATCTTTGTTCTTATGTGCGGAGTGCAATCAGCACTTCAGCAGCACGTAATGGGCAAAGTAATATACTTCTGTTCAGATAGCCAGGCTGCTATTAAAGCACTTGCTTCGGTCAACTCCAGGTCGAAGATAGTTATCGCTTGTCGAACTCAAATCCAGGTGCTGAATTCAGCAAACGCCGTTCATCTTGTATGGGTACCTAGTCATACTTCCATCGCTGGAAATGAATTGGCTGATGAGTTAGCTCGCACTGGACCATCACATGACTTCATTGGCCCTGAGCCAGCTATTCCGATATCCAAGTGTTGGGTAAAGCTTCAGATTGACACCTGGGCTGCCACTGAGCATAAACAATACTGGAATAGTTTGGAGTCATGTCGTTAAACAAAATAGTATTGTACTGAGCCATCACTAGGGGTGGCAAAGTATCTAACAAATCCGTCAAAGCAGAATTGCAGCATGCTGGTCAAAGCATTGACTGGCCACTGCCGACTCAGCTATCACATGGCGAATATTCAGCATGCCTGCGTTTCCGAATACTCGGTAAACACTTATTAAGTGAAACTGACTTTAGAAACCTTAATCATCAGGACGTTCTGTTGTTCTTGACCCGCTGTGGTAAAGAGCTATAGGCTCTCTTTACGCTTTATGCGTTATCACAGTGCTCTTTTTAGGGCACTGTTTGAACCCATTGTGGTACACTTATGCGTGTATGACGATCCTATTCCCTTACCTGTTCTTTCTCCTGTCCTGATACAGCATTTCCTTTCACCGTACCTGAGCTGACTAAGATATCAGCGGCTGTCAAATTTGCTAATGAGCAGCTTCTAATCGATAATTGGTCGGCGGAACCACCCAAAACTCATCATCATCATCGATCGAGGGACCGTTCTCATCATGCCACCGTTCGTTCGTGATGAAAAAGCTGTGAAGTCGCCGCACCTTTTCAGCATTAGTCGTGCCATTGTCTCCTCACTAGAGTGTCCATTTCCCGGCCAATTTTCTGTCCCGGGATTCGGGACAAAATACTCAGCTAATCCCGGGAAATCCCGGGATCCCGGGATTTTTTTTAAATTTCAATAAAAACCTAGAAATTTGTTTTGTTGTGCTCTTGTGCAGTTCAAATATTATTATTTATTTAACACATTTATATTTTGTTTTTATTATAAGCCATTTTATCCAATTATTGTACAATGTAATTAACCATTATTCTATGTAAAATAACATCTATAAAGAGAAATAAAGGATCAATGTTAAGTTCACCAAGAAATGTCTGTTTTCAACTCTTTAGTAGCTAATTTATTGCAAGTTAATTTTCTACAAATATCTCATATTTTGAGTGGAAAAAGCATCATAATCCGTCCAATATCGCTATGGATGATGTTTGTATTTTTGGTGCATTGTAAAAAAAAAACGCATCTGTTCAACCTCATTGCAATTTTAGGGAATCTTTTGAACTAATAGTTTTATGAATATTTCAATTCAGAAGTTTGTTTTTTTTTGCAATTGCGGTTTTTGAATAATTTTAAAGATGTTGTACTCGTTTTTGAGATTCATGAATTCTCTTCTAAAAAAATCGGATAATTCACATAATATAGTACAAGTTTGGACTCAGGTTTCCAAACATTACAATGTAATATTATATTTGGGTCACGTCCAGTTAGTTCTTGCCGCCACTGAATAAACCAGTATAATTGAAAATTTAATTTTAAGGCATTATATAAAACCAAGAGCCCATATAGCCACAGCTGTAAAGGCGTGGGTATCCAGCATGACCATGCTGGGGGTGACGGGTTCGATTCCCAGCCGGTCCAGGATCTTTTCGTAAAGGAAATTTACTTGACTTCCTTGGACATAGAGTATCTTCGTGCCTGCCACACGATATACACATGCAAAATGGTCATTGGCAGAGGAAGCTCTCAGTTAATAACTGTGGAAGTGCTCATAGCTGAGAAGCAGGCTTTGTCCCAGTGGGGACGTTACGCCAAGAAGAGAGAGAGATAAAACCAAATTTGTCGTGAATGTTTTCTTAAGTATAACCTAGTGTCCAAAGCCCAATGGGTAGTATGTGAGAAAACCGATAAAATTCCAAAAGTGAAAACAAGGTTTTGCTTGGATATTTGGCAGTTTTAGCCACGAATGATCTTTATTCCGGGATTCCCGAGATTGTCGGGATTTCTAAAATTATATCCCGGGATTCGGGAAATCCCGAAATCATTCAAATCCCGGGAATTCTTGTCCCGGGACGTCCCGGGAAGGACACTCTACTCCTCACGGCTCGCCTTGATTGATTGTCGTCACGGTTTTCGGCTGTTATAAATCAGCGTCGTCAAATGAGGGGTGTATTGTCTCTCTGAGAAGCGAGGGCATCATAATTTGGAGCTCTGACATAATGACACACGGAAGAGGCAGCTTGAGGTGTAAAGTTGTCATCGATTGAGTTATGTAATGGGTTTGTTAGTAGTTGGGAAGAAATAATCAGCTAACCAAATAGCGTGAAGGGTGCCGAAATGATATGTTTCAATCAAATTTTAATGACGGCCTATTACCGCATGATCTTTCGCGTCGTCCAACGCAACAAAGACCAATTAGCTTACGAGCAGCAGATTCTTCGCCGATTCGTAATCGTGTTGCAAGCATGCAAATCTGCACTAATTCGTCTCGTCGAGCGGTAAATCGAAAACAAAAGGGCCATAAATTAGCTATAAGAACAATCTTTCCCATTCCCAGGGCTCGCGAGCAGCTCCACCGCGTGGTACCGAGGCGCATGAAAGAAAGCAATTTTCCTATTACCAACCCACGATTTCTGTCAATACTTTGGCATCAGTTATGTTGTGCTAGGCTTTATGGGGTGTTCGTATCGGCCGCAAGATCCGCTCAGATCTCACGATGATGAGCCTCCTCTGCTAAAAGTAGACTGTTACAACCGTTCTTCGCGCACTCTCCCCGGCGTGGTTCGGCCCCATGTAATCAGGTTAACTTGGAGCACGATGTAACACGCCATCAACCAGTTGCGTGAGGTGTTACAAGATCAAGTCTACGCGCCGAGTAACTGCGACTTGGGAGCCAACAGGGGTTTTAATTATGCTCTCGCGATAAACAACAATGATGGGAGCTGATTAGAAGGGCTCTAGTAGCATCGCTGGTCTTCAACAGATCTGCACAGATGGGAGCGTGCAGCTTTATTGGCTGATCCCAAATTGCGAAAATGTTTGGATCCACCTCTACGTTGATATAGTCAACACCATCTCCAGTATATGAGCGATTTTTTAGATTGCTTATCGGATCTTGGGCGGCGGGAGCCCTTTTTGTGCGTGACTTGCGATAATGAGGAAAATTTGCACCCTTTCTATATGCAGTGAGAGCATGCTGGTGAATTTGAGGTGATATAAAATCTTTGACCGAAAGAAGGTTATGAGATTTCAATGTATCTTCATATTTATGTAAAAAGCTGTATGCAAAACTGACTTTCCAATTATAAATATTCCATTACTAGACTCCAGTTAGCCTAGTGGTTAAGGCTATTGACCACCAATCCGGAGACGGCGGGTTCGATTCCCGTTTCGGTCAAGAAAATTTTCTCGACTCCCTGGGCATAGTGTATCATTGTCCTTGCCTCACAAGATACAAATTCATGCGATGGCTGGCAAAGAAAGCCCTTCAATTAATAACTGTGGAAGTGCTCAAAGAACACTAAGTTGAAGCGTGGCAGGCCAAGTCCCAGTGGAGACGTAGAGCCATAAAGAAGAAGAAGAGATTACTAGACTCATTAGATAACAAATAAGATCACTTTAATTTGTGGCTCATATAACCGAAGCGATAATCGCACGGGTATTCAGCAACGCACCATACTGAGGGTGAGGGGTTCGATTCTCATCAGTTCAAAGTTTCTGAACTTCTTAATTTCCTTTATTTTCTAGATCATTGAGTATCTTCGTGCCTACCACACATTATGTTGTTATAGGGGGACTGGGGAAATTCCTGGAGGACTCCCTAGAGAAATTCCTGGATGAATTCCTGGAGCAAACCCTGGAAGAAATCCTGAAGGAATCTCTGGATGAATTCCTGGAGGATTCCCTAGAGGAATTCTGAGAGGAATCCAAGGAGATATTTCTGAAGAAACTTCTTGAGGGTTTCCTAGAGGAATCCTTACAGAATTCTCTGGAGAGAATTCTTGGAAGAATACCTTGAGGAATTCTTGGAAAAATCACTGGAGACATTTCCTGAAACAATTTATGGAGGAACTTCAGGAGGAATGTCTGGAGAAACTTCTGGACAAATTCCTGGCGGAATTCCAGGGGGAATTCCTGGAGAAATCCTTAGAAGAATTCCTGGGGAATTTCGGTGGACTATCACTGGAAGTATTCTAGAAGGAATCCCTGAAGGAATCTCTAGAGAAATTCTGGAGAAATTTCTGAAGAAATTGTTAGAGGAATTTCAAAAGGAATTTCTGGAGGAATTCCAGGAGGAATTCTTGGAGGAATTTCCGGAAGAATTACTGGAGAAATCTCTGGAAGAATTCTTAGACGAATCCTTGGAGGAATTCGTGGTGGAATTTCTGGATGAATTCCTGGAAGAAACCCAGGAGGTATCTCTGGAGGAATACCTGGAGAAATTCCAGGAGGAAATCCCGGAAGAATACCCGTTGGAATTCCTGAATCGATTCCTAGAGAAACTCTGGGGCAATGTCTGAATTAACTCCTGGACTAATTCCGGAAGTTCCTGTGGGTAATTTTGAAGGATGCAGTAATCCCTGGAGGAACTTTTGCAATAACTCTTGGATAAACTCCGGTAGGAATTCCTAAATCATTTCCTGGAGGAATTGCTGCATCAATTCCTGGAGAAATTTCTGAAGAAATTCCTGAGGTAATTTTTGAAGGTATTCCTGGAGGTGTCCCTGAATGATATCCTGGAGGAATGTCTGGAGCCATCTCCGAAGGAACTCCTTGAGGAATTTCTGGAGGAATTACTGTAAGAATCATCGGAGGAATTCTTGGAAAAATATCTGGAAGTATCCTATGAGGAATCCCGGATGGAATTCCTGGTAAATTACTGGAGAAATTCCTGGTGGAATTTCTGGAGGAATTCCTCGAGAGATCGCTGGAGGTATCTCTGAAGAAATCCCTGGAGAAGAAATGTCTGGATAAGTTTCTGGAATTTCCTGGAGATATTCATGAAAAAGATTCTGATGGAGTTTTTGAAGGAATTCCTGGAGGGATCCCTGAATATATTCCTGAAGAAATTATTAGAGAAATTCCAGGAGGAATGCATGAAATAATATCTAGGGTAAGGCCTGGATAAACTCCTGGAGCAACTTCAGGAATAACTCCTGGTTATATTCTGGGAGGAGTTCCTGGGGGAATTTATGAAGGAATCCCTGGAGGAATTCTGTCTGTCTGTCTGTCTGTCTGTCTGTCTGTCTGTCTGTCTGTCTGTCTGTCTGTCTGTCTGTCTGTCTGTCTGTCTGTCTGTCTGTCTGTCTGTCTGTCTGTCTGTCTGTCTGTCTGTCTGTCTGTCTGTCTGTCTGTCTGTCTGTCTGTCTGTCTGTCTGTCTGTCTGTCTGTCTGTCTGTCTGTCTGTCTGTCTGTCTGTCTGTCTGTCTGTCTGTCTGTCTGTCTGTCTGTCTGTCTGTCTGTCTGTCTGTCTGTCTGTCTGTCTGTCTGTCTGTCTGTCTGTCTGTCTGTCTGTCTGTCTGTCTGTCTGTCTGTCTGTCTGTCTGTCTGTCTGTCTGTCTGTCTGTCTGTCTGTCTGTCTGTCTGTCTGTCTGTCTGTCTGTCTGTCTGTCTGTCTGTCTGTCTGTCTGTCTGTCTGTCTGTCTGTCTGTCTGTCTGTCTGTCTGTCTGTCTGTCTGTCTGTCTGTCTGTCTGTCTGTCTGTCTGTCTGTCTGTCTGTCTGTCTGTCTGTCTGTCTGTCTGTCTGTCTGTCTGTCTGTCTGTCTGTCTGTCTGTCTGTCTGTCTGTCTGTCTGTCTGTCTGTCTGTCTGTCTGTCTGTCTGTCTGTCTGTCTGTCTGTCTGTCTGTCTGTCTGTCTGTCTGTCTGTCTGTCTGTCTGTCTGTCTGTCTGTCTGTCTGTCTGTCTGTCTGTCTGTCTGTCTGTCTGTCTGTCTGTCTGTCTGTCTGTCTGTCTGTCTGTCTGTCTGTCTGTCTGTCTGTCTGTCTGTCTGTCTGTCTGTCTGTCTGTCTGTCTGTCTGTCTGTAACGGGACCCCCCCGGATCACTTTCCAAAATTGCAACCGAACGCGTTTACTTAATTCGCACTCGCTGTCTTAAAGATATGTCATCATTTATAAAAACTCTCCAACACTTCTTAAAACTACACTGCTTTATTATCCGAGTATAAATATTTTAATTTCCACAGTGCACTGAATTAGAAATGAACATCTACAAATGAAACACACTAACTGACTATCTAAACCACTAAACTGAATCACTAACTGCCTGAACTGAACTACTTTTTCACAAGTTTAAATGGGAAAAGCCTAAGCAAACTGGTCTCAACTAATTTTTCCAAGTTAACATGGATAACAAGAGTAGTCGATAAGCCAAAAATGGCGTCGAGCTCAAGCTCCAAGATTAACAATGGAAAAATTCTAAACACAAACTGACTGACCTCCATCCTTGGATCTGCTACCCCTTATATAAGGGTCCTCTCCCTATCCATCAACTCTTATTCTCCTGATCATAAGTATGATCCGATCAAAATTTTCCAGGACTCTCTCCGAGACCAGAGGGAAATTTATTTCCAAATGCCCCATGCATAATTGATTATTAATTACGCTCTTTTCTAATCTTTGCATCTCCCACATCCGTGAGAGCAATTCTAAACTCTTCCCTACACGGATGATCAATTTTCCCTATGCCTCCCATTTCGCCATCTCACATCCGCGAGATTAATTGAGCCTCCAGAACGAATGGCCAATTTATTCTCTCCTCTGAGATTCGGACCTCCCAAAAACTCTCCCCAAAACAAAACAGAAAGGCTAAATCTCCGATGCATCATAGCATCCCCCATCCACATTCTCACATCTGTGAGATCATATCAAAATTCTGAGGGGAGCGAAAGTACTCGCGAATTCAATCTCAAAATTTCTTGCCTTAGTGGCTGAGTCATCAAGGGCCACACCAATCATCATCATCCCCGAACTTGATTTTTCATGAACGCACCGGGCGATCATAAATTTATAGTGTTTACTTTTCTTCGTCGCCCGTCTTAGTTTTACGATCACTCATGCGTTAGAATTTTCACGCCTTCTAAGCATGGATGTGTGGACGGTCGTCCGATCGATTCAAAACATAATTTTACGATCCAATTATGATCGTCGTCTGTGATTACCTTTCTTTTCGGGGAAGGTTATGCATTTCCAAGTTTTTTCTTGTTGCAAAAACAATCAGATCATTCTTCTCAACCCATTTTACGATCGGATTTCTAGGCAATTGTTTATTTCATCAAGACGACCCTGTATGTACTTGAATTTCGTCACCCAGAATACAGGCACAGAAGGCTTCAACATATGTTGAAAACCATGCCCGATGTTTATGCCATAAAATATAAGCCGAGATCCCAAAATGTTGGTTTCCCTTTCACTTACTTTGGCATGAGCGAAAAATGCAAAATTGTTGCAAATGATTGGGGAAAAGGGTGGCGTACGCCCCATTCCCGAGAAATGGCAAAAAATATCGTTTTGGCAATAAATAGCTGAATCTCAATTCAGCGGTTTGTTGCATTCCCTTACTTTTCCCGCAAAAAAATTAAGAAATTTCTCAAAATTTCTTAATTTTTTTAAAATGTTGGTCATGTTTTTGGTCCTATGATTTTTTTCCGAATAAGAGTTGATTTACATACTGCTTTCCTTCTGCTTATAAATATTATTTTTATAGTGCTCTTGTTTTGTTTCCATTGAATCTGATTTAGTAATGTCCCTGGCTGATCATTTTCAAGTTAAGTTTAATCCTCAAAAGTTTTATAATAAGATTATTGTTCTTGTTTTTTCTTGTTATTGTTTTTTTTTTTTCTAGATTCATACCTGTGATTTTAAATGGCAACTGTTGACTCCGTATTCCGCTACCGTTTTCGCCGTGATATTGTGATATAAAAATACTTTGATTTTGATGAATCCCGATGTTTCGATGTTGTTGATCATGGCTGAGTCTTTAAGTGAGTCATTAGGGCAAAAACCAAGCATCTTCTTCTCGTTGCTTCGTTGTGTTTATCGGTGATTAACTGTTGTGCGATTCCCATACTGCTTCTTTGATTTCTCCTAATGGTTGATTTCCTTTGTAACGGTAATTTTTTCCTCGTTTGTGACTTCAATTCTACGTGATTCTTGAAACTTTTGCTTATTTCTGGTTCCGTGAGAAAAATCTTGTGTCCACTTGTCTATTCGATTGAAAACAGGATATTCACGCATAATGTCCTTTTGATTCCAATTAATAGTCTTAAAATCATTGTGGTGAAAAACGTATTTTGTTGGTTGTGTTTTTTTTTCAGTATATCGATTGGTTCTTGCTGCCTTAGGATACTGTTGAAATTTGCGTATATGACGACAGCTAGAAAATGTGGCTTTTTCCTGCTGAAATATTTGTTGTATTTGTCGTTAATGCATTTAATGTCATCCTTCCTCTAATTGGTTGTGTTGCTGTTACTTGCTCAGCTAAGAACATTTTGACTATTTCTTTGGTGGAAATTGTTTGTTGCTAGTGGCAAATGCAACTTGAGAGTTATGCTGCTGTTGAATCATCCACTAATAAATGCCGGCTACAAGAATTTTGATGTTTTCTCGTCCGAGAATTGGTATTAGGAAATGGTTTATGTGTTTGTGAAATATAAACCAGGTTGGTTAATTTGATGTATGAGTGATCATTTTCCTTCCCAATAGGTTGAAATCCGCGTATAAACACTTTCTGCAACAATTTTCTTTGACTGTAGAATATATGCTCCGTTAACCCTGATGTTTGATGTTTGATGCTCAGTTTACCCTTCTGACCAACCTAATAGACTCGCCAATCATGAACTCGTTGTAGATGCTGGAACTTTTCTTTCAATTACCGTACATCCCTGTTAATACGGTTCCGATGTTGCTCGTTGAGCTCTGATTGATGATTTCTGGAACTTTTTCTTTCATTTTCCATACATCCATGTTTGTATGGTTGAAGTTTAAGCTTGTTGCCTTTGAATTATTGTCTTATTATTCACCTTTCCTAATGACCTATGTTTTCTCTTGATTCTTATTCATCTAGAAGCTTCAAACGACTATTTTGCTTATTAATTATGAGCACTTTACAATTGATATATTTTTATTGAACACACGTTATTATGAAAAATTTTCCAACAAATTCCCTTAATTGACAAAAGCCATGCTAATTGAAATTTTCATCTCCCACCATAAATGGAAAAAAATTTCCAACATTTACAATTATTTGAAATAAAATCAATTTCCCTTCCTGTATAAATGTTAAAAAAAATCTTGTTTAACATACCCGCAGTTTATCAAAAAGTTTTTTAACTTAAACATTTGAAAATTAATTTCGCAAAAATAATCCCCACGTTTCTGTATTGTGTTATGTGACAATATTTCATAATTTTGTACTTTTCGGTAAAAGAGAACTTAGCTCTTACATTTGCTCCTGAAAAAAAAATATATATATATGTTGGTTAGTCTTCTGATTTCTTACCCATATTTGTTCATTAACATCAACTACACGATCGCTTCTTCTTCATCCTGTGTCCGTCGCATTTGATCTATCATCTCTTCGTCTTCTCTCTTATGTGTCTGTTGCTTGTACTGCTGAATTTCAATTAATGCTTTTTTATGCGTCTTCTTCTGTAGATGAACAAATAGTTTATTAGATTTTATTTTTGGTTTCAGCACTTTTATTCTTATTCTTCCTTATATCGACTTGGTCATAAATTATCGATTTGAATCATTGATGCATGTTAAAATCAATTTTTTTTATATATTCATGATGTTTTTATATGATTTTCATTTTTTTTTAATATTTGGAACAGGCAAGACCGACAGTCTTCTTCTTATCTTTGGGAGCAATATTTGGCTGTTTTTTTTTTCATTCAAGAACTTTATCGTACCATTACAGTACCGTACCTTGATGAAATCAGGAAGTTTGTTTTTCCTGGTGGTAGCTGGGTATACCAAACCGAACCATTTTTCATTTTCTTTGTTTACCATAACGTTTTCTTTTTTGATTGTTTTTCGTTTCATGGTCATGTTATTCATTCAAGAACTTTTTTGTATCGCTGGATACAGTACCTTGACGAATCAGGAATGTCTCTATTCCTGGCGGTAGCTTGGTTTACCAGACCAGACCATTGATTTATTTATTTATTTTTTTTTCATTTCTGGACCCAAGGTATTCATTATTGTTTGATGGCTTATTTATTATTCATTCAAGCACTATGTGTATCAATGAATACAGTACCTTGATGAATCAGGAATGCTGCATTCCTGGTGGTAGCTTGGTTTACCAGACCGCGCCATTTTCGTTTTTTATCGATTCTTCGTTTCTTCGCGTTTTTTGTTTTTTTATCATTTCGTGGCATATTTATTTCATTTATTATTTATTATTCATTCAAGAACTTTTTAGTATCGTTAGATACAGTACCTTGATGAATCAGGAGTGCTGTATTCCTGGTGGTAGCTAGGTTTACCAAACCATGCCATTTTCGTTTTTCCGTTTTCTTTAGCATAGTTTTTTTTTTTCATATTTCATGTTTTATATTTCTTGGCATATTTATTAAGCATATTATTTATTATTCATTCAAGAACTTGTTAGTATCGTAAGATACAGTACCTTGATGAATCAGGAATATTGTCATTCCTGGTAGTAGCTTGGTTTACCAAACCTCCGATATTCTGTACTTTAGCAATGTGGGGAAAACAAAACTGTCCAATTCCATACTTTTCATTTTCAAACATCTCGTTTAATATATTCTGCACATTCATTCTGGTGTGGCCAACACCTTGTCCAATCATTCATTCTTGCAAACAAACATAGGTAAATAGATAAAACTATTGCCTGACTTTTAACTTTCCAAATGGTACAGAATTTGACGACTCGTCGACAATGTAATTTCCATTATATGCCATATTTTTTTTTTAGTTTCCGATGCCAGATTTAGTTTTTTTTGTATATTTTTATCTTTATCTTTCTCTATCCAATGGATATGGTGCACCTTGGTCCGAATAATGTTCATATGAATTTGTATTAATTGTATTAATGGTTCTGTATCAGCCTCCGGTTGTATGTATTTGTCCCTTTATTCGTTGTTTTTTATTATTATTTTATTTTATTTTTTTGACTTGTCGTATTCAAATTAGAAGTATTCAGCTCATTATCGACCTGCTAGAATTTCGTTACGATTTTTTTTTTTGTAATAGGGGTATTTAGTTCATTTTCGTTAAAAAATTTCCCATGGTATAAACATGCATCAATGTTCATTATTTCATTCATGTCTTTCTTGAAGATTTTGGTAGTGTCTCTGTCATTACTATGTGATCTATTACCTAGGAAACTCGCTATTATGTTATTAAGCGATACTTTGCTTTATCATTTTTGTTAAAAATAAAATCTGCAAATTGATAGCGCGCTTAAAGCAGCAATACGATCGACCGGTGTACTCATTCTCAAAAAAATTACTCGTTTCCGTATATCTTAAACGTTTTATTTTATGTTATTATTCCTTATTTTCATGATTTAGTTCAATCAGATGTATTTTTACCTATATATTACACAAACTTAAAAATTTCATTACTGTTGTAGCCCAATCATTTATACTTTGTTATGCGATTGTTTTCTCGATTTGTTCTCGTTTTTTAACCCATACATTTGCAATGAACTGAAGGTATAATCTAATTGATCCCTAATCAATGATGAGAAAAAAAACAAGATGCGAATCTATTCTTGTTTGTTTTTACCACATGTTTCTTCCCTTGGAAAATTAAATCCATTATGTTTATTGCAAACACACTTCTTCACTCCTTCTCTTCGCACACGAAGGCATTGACACCCAAAAATTCTACAGCAACAGTAATTGCTGCGACAACAGTAAGTGGCTTGTGACGATAGAAAATGTGCATCTGCAAGCAAAACGAAAACGTTGTCGCGTCTCTTTCCTTATCCGTGATAGCCGAAAGAAGAGAAAACAAATTTCAGCTTCATTCCGTTTTCGACTTGCAGTGCTATAGGATACCGGAGAAAAGAACATGGTAAGTGTAATTCAGCTAGAAAAATTAGTTTTTAATCTGATTTATTTTCTCTTTTTTTTTCTAGGGATGTCACATCGTCTTTATTTGGGACATGCAACTTAAAGAATGCTCGGAAGTTAACCAAGTCCTTCGATGGGATCCAGGCGTGCTCCGTGCAGTGGACCATCACCAGGATGGAGAAATCCATCTCTATCCGTACAACGAGGCCAGAGTGCAAGGGAAAAAACATATACATAGAAATTTATGTAAAATAAATTTCAATCATTCTAATCAATTTCTAAGTGCTTTTATTGTGTTTAGTTATCATTTTTTTATTTTAGATACGATTAAACGTTAGTGTGTTCAATGGTAGTGTCAGTAAGGGAACGAAAAAGGAAAAAAATAAACGGTAAGTTTTTTTTCTTCCTTATTATTACTTTTAAGTGTGGTGTTCCTTTAAAATTTCATAAATGTTGAAACCAAGTTATTTTATCTTCGCTAGATATTTTTTTAAGTGTTAAACATTATTCCAGATTCAAAATTGGGACGTTTCGAACCATTCAGTATGATTCCCCATATCTTATCTTTTGTCATGAAAAATTACGTTGCCTGACAAACTATTGAATATTGCTTCTCATATTTTTCAAATAATCAATGTGCTTCTTTTGCTTCCAATATGCGTTTCTAGCGAAAGACCGTGAAGTTCTTTCAAAATTGTGTCACTATTTCCTGACACCTAAGCATTCTCTCTGAATTGGCAAAATGGATTTTTTTTTTCAATGTGACATAACCTGTCCAAATGTGGTAAAGGTTTTATTTTTCTGAATGCAATAAGAGAATTTGAAGTACCTAAAATATTCCTCAAGATGTCTTTCAAATTGTTAAATAAATTACAACATTTCAAATTGGACTATTTCGATCCAATCAAGATAGTTTCCCAAAGTTTTTCTTTTGTATGGACATTTCGTTACCTGACAGAAAGTCTTTATACCCATTCATGCAGTTATTTGAATGCAGTTCTGCTAAATAAAATCGCTATTTAAACATCAATATTCTCTAGATTTGTATCCGTATTTGCTTATGCTAATTAACCTTTGGATTTTTTTCAATTTAGTTTTCATTGAATCGTTTTATATCTGCCAAATGCTGTGCTGTGTTTTCTTCTGATTCTGCCAACGTTGTGGAAATTCTTTATTATTATATTGTTGATATTGAGTATTGAATAGGAACAACATTTGTCTGATCAAACCTGGATAACAATATGATAATATTGCAATGATCTGTTAAAAAAAATAAAATTTTGATTGGAAGCAAATTGTTTAAAATGTTAGTTTCCTTGAATATTTTTGTTCAAGGTTTCTTGCATTCCCCATGATAAGTATTTAAATTATTTTGTTTTATTTTTCAAGGCTTTCAAAACTTTGCATAAATTTCCATGATATTCCTGCATTATTTTTCAATAATTAACAATATCATCTAAATGAATGATGGTTCCTTGATTTTATTGTTTCCAGGAATTCGACATTTTTTTTCATGTAGCGTTTAAGGGATTCCTGGTAACCTTGTTTCATTTTTTTTTGCTGGAAATTTTGCTAAAAATTCTCATATCTGTTTTTTTAAATCATGCACTCGGAAAGTACAAACGTTTGAATTTCCCTTTTGATTTAAATGAAGTTGTTTGTTATGCATTCTGGCAGGAAATTGATTGGCACAAAACTCATCGAAATACAAAAATGTCTGCAATTTATCTTGAAATCTATCTAATTTAGGAATGCAGTGGAAAGCCAATTGCATTGAGAAATGTTATTAAACTGCTGCAGAAATTGTAGAGAAAAACAATAATTGCTTGCTGTATAAATTGCAAAAAAGTTGCAAAATCTGAATTTGAAATACTTTATGTTTTTAATTTATGAAATGGCAGATTGCAGATTTTTTTCTGATATGCAGTAAAATATAAAAATGAATAAATTACTAAAAAATCATTCATGAGAATTGGAACTAATTATTACTCACCAAAATGAAGATATTTCTTTTAATATTTTCCTCAGTCCCTCCTTCTAAACTCAAGAAAGAAAAAAAAAACATTCAGAGTTAATTGTGACACTTATTTCTTGTCGCATTCCAAGCACTTGCAGTAATAATTTTCTCTTACTAATAAAACAAATGTCTTTTCGATTCTTTAGATTTTTGATCTACAGTCCATTTTGCACAAAAATAGTAAAAAACAACGTGTTAACGAAATATAAATTTTTTTCAATTTTCCAAAAGTTTGCTGTTATCCACTTTTACAGTTCGTCTAATTTCCACTTTGAATCATTTTGATTATTCGCTCGCACTACTTTTTTATTTGCACGCACTATCAAGTTTCCAAATTTGCACAGTTTTGCACACCAATAAAAGTTAAAACCAACTTGAAGAGTTTGGATAAAATGTTCTCGGTTTTTGAAAAAGTTTGTTCTAAAAGAGTTCATTCACTTTACGAGTTCTTCTGATACTTCATCCTAACGTGTTTTAATCATTTGCACTACTGTTTGATTTGCACGGTAACAGTTCTTTGATTTGCACAGTTTCGCACCAATCAGAAATGACGCACCAAATTTCATCTAAATCTGAAATTCTTTTTCGCTGTCACCAACTGTAACGGGACCACGACCCCACTCACTTTCAAAATTGCAACCGAACGCGTTTACTTAAAGATATGTCATCATCTATAAAAATTGACCACCACTACTTAAAACTACACTGCTTTATTATCCGAGTATAAATATTTTAATTTCCACAGTGCACTGAATTAGAAATGAACATCTACAAATGAAACACACTAACTGACTATCTAAACCACTAAACTGAATCACTAACTGCCTGAACTGAACTACTTTTTCACAAGTTTAAATGGGAAAAGCCTAAGCAAACTGGTCTCAACTAATTTTTCCAAGTTAACATGGATAACAAGAGTAGTCGATAAGCCAAAAATGGCGTCGAGCTCAAGCTCCAAGATTAACAATGGAAAAATTCTAAACACAAACTGACTGACCTCCATCCTTGGATCTGCTACCCCTTATATAAGGGTCCTCTCCCTATCCATCAACTCTTATTCTCCTGATCATAAGTATGATCCGATCAAAATTTTCCAGGACTCTCTCCGAGACCAGAGGGAAATTTATTTCCAAATGCCCCATGCATAATTG